>NW_028165601.1:0-75416 GCF_964263955.1 Coregonus lavaretus | reverse complement strand
CAGCCTAATTTTCAAGACATCAATGTACAGCAACATTTTTAGGTGTCACTGCAGAACACCCTCCATATGCATATGAACACATACTCAGAGGTGGGGCTTACAATCCTCACATTTCATATACTCAGAGGTGGGGCTTACAAGACTCACATTTCATATACTCAGAGGTGGGGCTTACAAGACTCACATTTCATATACTCAGAGGTGGGGCTTACAAGACTCACATTTCATATACTTTTCAAGACATCACTGTAGGACAAACATTTGATTTGATATCAGAATATACTTCAAATAAAATAAATCAATGTATGCTACAGCAGAACACATATTATAGTATATAGGCCTCCTGCCTATCTGATAATATGAAGCGCATATTCAGATTAACTTCACAGGACAGAACAAGTTTGTAAAGTTTTCCAGAACCTTCCACAACACGGCCATTTCCTGGTGCGTCTTTTCCTCCCTATCTCTTGTTTTGCTCCTGGTGTCTGTGACACATCTGGGTCCTTTAGCAATCCATGACCTCACATAGGGGACTGGGTTGAATTTTGTCAGGGGTGGGCCAACAAGGTTCAGAAAGAGTAGCCCTGATATGGTGGAGGTATGCAGAGAGGCGCGGGTTGAGGTGCAAATCAGATTCATTTGAGAAAATCCCTGCTGGCCTTCTGCACTGGAGATGGGGATGGTGCTGACCTCCATCAACATCTCTTTAAGTCCATCTGGAGATGGGGATGGTGCTGACCTCCATCAACATCTCTTTAAGTCCATCTGGAGATGGGGATGGTGCTGACCACCATCAACATCTCTTTAAGTCCATCTGGAGATGGGGATGGTGCTGACCTCCATCAACATCTCTTTAAGTCCATCTGGAGATGGGGATGGTGCTGACCACCATCAACATCTCTTTAAGTCCATCTGGAGATGGGGATGGTGCTGACCTCCATCAACATCTCTTTAAGTCCATCTGGAGATGGGGATGGTGCTGACCTCCATCAACATCTCTTTAAGTCCATCTGGAGATGGGGATGGTGCTGACCTCCATCAACATCTCTTTAAATCCATCTGGAGATGGGGATGGTGCTGACCTCCATCAACATCTCTTTAAGTCCATCTGGAGATGGGGATGGTGCTAACCACCATCAACATCTCTTTAAGTCCATCTGGAAAGTCTCCTTTATCATTACCATCAGTGTCCCTGTACTGCCTGTAGGCCCGTATGACCGTACGTGGACTGCCAATGCCAAACCTCTGGCAGAGAGATTCTATCACTGTTTCTCCATACAGTGCTCCTGCATCCTCTGGCCAGTATTGAGCATAAAGCACCTTCAGCTCCTCTATGAACTGGCTGTATCCTGTATTGTCCACTGGTGACTGCCCTGTGTGCAGTAATAACACCATCACTTCCCTGGTGACTGCCCTGTGTGCAGTAATAACACCCTCACTTCCCTGGTGACTGCCCTGTGTGCAGTAATAACACCATCACTTCCCTGGTGACTGCCCTGTGTGCAGTAATAACACCCTCACTTCCCTGGTGACTGCCCTGTGTGCAGTAATAACACCATCACTTCCCTGGTGACTGCCCTGTGTGCAGTAATAACACCCTCACTTCCCTGGTGACTGCCCTGTGTGCAGTAATAACACCCTCACTTCCCTGGTGACTGCCCTGTGTGCAGTAATAACACCCTCACTTCCCTGGTGACTGCCCTGTGTGCAGTAATAACACCATCACTTCCCTGGTGACTGCCCTGTGTGCAGTAATAACACCCTCACTTCCCTGGTGACTGCCCTGTGTGCAGTAATAACACCCTCACTTCCCTGGTGACTGCCCTGTGTGCAGTAATAACACCATCACTTCCCTGGTGACTGCCCTGTGTGCAGTAATAACACCATCACTTCCCTGGTGACTGCCCTGTGTGCAGTAATAACACCATCACTTCCCTGGTGACTGCCCTGTGTGCAGTAATAACACCCTCACTTCCCTGGTGACTGCCCTGTGTGCAGTAATAACACCATCACTTCCCTGGTGACTGCCCTGTGTGCAGTAATAACACCATCACTTCCCTGGTGACTGCCCTGTGTGCAGTAATAACACCATCACTTCCCTGGTGACTGCCCTGTGTGCAGTAATAACACCCTCACTTCCCTGGTGACTGCCCTGTGTGCAGTAATAACACCCTCACTTCCCTGGTGACTGCCCTGTGTGCAGTAATAATTGTGCAGTCTCTCTTTTGTAGCTCGAGTGACAATTCAGATAGTTGTTGAAGTGCATCACACATGAGACCTAGACCAGTTTAAATGTGTCTCACCTGTAAGGAGACCTAGACCAGTTTAAATGTGTCTCACCTGTAAGGAGACCTAGACCAGTTTAAATGTGTCTCACCTGTAAGGAGACCTAGACCAGTTTAAATGTGTCTCACCTGTAAGGAGACCTAGACCAGTTTAAATGTGTCTCACCTGTAAGGAGACCTAGACCAGTTTAAATGTGTCTCACCTGTAAGGAGACCTAGACCAGTTTAAATGTGTCTCACCTGTAAGGAGACCTAGACCAGTTTAAATGTGTCTCACCTGTAAGGAGACCTAGACCAGTTTAAATGTGGACAAATGAGCCCCAGAGTGTGAACATTAATGCTAGTGTGATGATGATGCTGTCAGTACAGCATAGTGTGGTGAGTTTCAGAGTTGGTCATTAGTCCTCATAGGGGATGGTTTCATTCTATGGAGTAGCAGTGGTCTTCATGACATTGTGCATGTTTTAGATCAAATCCATTGCGGTGAACTGCACAGACTCACTAATCTACAAATCCACTTGCATCTCAAATATTGACTCACTAAGTGGTCCAGATCAGTGATTCTGCGCCTCTCCTTGATCAGACTGATCCCCTCCAACACACTGATGACGGTTTGTCACTATAGAACTGAGTCAAGCCAAGCAGGGCCAAACTGGGCTGGCTAACACTACAGAGCTGAGTCAAGCCAAGCAGGGCCAAACTGGGCTGGCTAACACTACAGAGCTGAGTCAAGCAGGGCCAAACTGGGCTGGCTAACACTACAGAGCTGAGTCAAGCCAAGCAGGGCCAAACTGGGCTGGCTAACACTACAGAGCTGAGTCAAGCAGGGCCAAACTGGGCTGGCTAACACTACAGAGTTGAGTCAAGCAGGGCCAAACTGGGCTGGCTAACACTACAGAGCTGAGTCAAGCAGGGCCAAACTGGGCTGGCTAACGCTACAGAGCTGAGTCAAGCCAAGCAGGGCCAAACTGGGCTGGCTAACGCTACAGAGCTGAGTCAAGCAGGGCCAAACTGGGCTGGCTAACACTACAGAGCTGAGTCAAGCCAAGCAGGGCCAAACTGGGCTGGCTAACACTACAGAGCTGAGTCAAGCAGGGCCAAACTGGGCTGGCTAACACAACAGAGCTGAGTCAAGCAGGGCCAAACTGGGCTGGCTAACGCTACAGAGCTGAGTCAAGCAGGGCCAAACTGGGCTGGCTAACACTACAGAGCTGAGTCAAGCAGGGCCAAACTGGACTGGCTAACACTACAGAGCTGAGTCAAGCAGGGCCAAACTGGGCTTGCTAACACTACAGAGCTTAGTCAAGCCAAGTTCTGGAACCATCCTTGAAAGGACAATGTGTAAAGAAAATATCCCAGCCAGTCCAGTCCAGTTGTGGTCAGCTCTGTTGTGTGAATCTTGTTTCTCCATACCTCTAAATGCCATCTTTCTAGATGGTGCCACTTTCAAATAAAATAAAATGTAATTACATTTGTCACATGCACCGAATACAACAGGTGTAGGTTACCGTGAAATGCTAAATTTAAAAAACAAATCAAATCAAAAAGTAACACAATAAAATGACATAACAATAATGAGGCTATATACAGGGGGTCATTCTTGAGGTGGAGTAGCTCTGCCAGTCAATGTGTGGGGGTACAGGTTAGTTGAGGTCATTTGTAAAGTGACTATGCATAGATAAACAGCAAGTAGCAGCAGTGTAAAATCAAAAAGGGGGTGGGGGGGGGGTGGGGGTTCAATGTAAATAGTCCGGGTGGCCATTTCATTAATTCTTCCCCCATTCGTTTGGGATTGAGACCTGCAGTCACCTTGATTTGAGACCACTTTTGAGAAGTGTTCCACAGGCAGTAAATCTATTGTAGAATAAATGGAACCTGGATCCATTTCATTCTATTAACATGGCTTGCGTGTGTTATAGCAGTAATGGGGTTAAACTGATATTAAAATGACAACTCCATAGGTGGGTATCAGGTCAGGGGAGTTCATCTCTGCTCCCAGCATCCCTGGGACAGTACTGATCAACATAGCTGACCTGATGCAGAGGTGGACCAGTGATGTTTTCCTCTCAGTGGTGAGACTTGCCCTTCCATTTGATACACTGTTAACTCATAAGATCATACAAGATGTTACAGGCTTATTGCACGTGGAAACAGACCTGCATTCAATTACTATTTAAAATCATGTTGAATACTTAATAAGCAGTGCTTGATTGAGTTTGCCTGTTGTAATGGAACCAATAGAAAAGTCCTAAAAGTACAAACATCAAAAACTTTTCTCCTTCAGTTAGTCCCTCCCTGTTTCAGCTAATTATCTTCAGTTTGGTGCCTAGTGAATAGGACTCAGGTCTCTATGGAAACATCAATGTAAATTCACCTTCTTCCCTTTCCCTTTCAGGTCTATAGGGTTTTGCTGCCCCCTGCTGGAGACTGGAGCACAAGGCAGTCCCTGGCTTTCTTTGGGCAGCTGGAGGATGAGGCCCCCCTCCTGTTGTGACGGGTCCAACAAATATCCCCTGGTGAAGGCAGGGTCCTATCTCATCCAACGCTTCAATTACTCTTATGGGAGGCAGTGAGCATTTCCCATGTTAAGCTATGGAATTAATTGTACAGCATTGGATTGGTGTTGGCATGGGGTAGAGGGAGTTTACATATACCAGTCATTTCCTTTTAAATCCATGAAGGGAAGTGGACAAGTTCACACTTAGAAAGGAGATAATAGTTCCACACCCCATGTGTCCTGATAACTACAGGAATGGAACCATATTGAGGTTGGCTGCTTTCTATACGGTTTGATGGGAGAGAGAGAGAGAGAGAGAGAGAGGCAGAGAGAGAGAGAGGCAGAGAGAGAGAGAGGCAGAGACAGAGAGAGAGAGAGAGAGAGCTACAGGAATGGAACCATATTGAGGTTGTCTGCTTTCTATAGTCTCCCGAGTGGTGCAGTGGTCTAAGGCACTGCATCACAGTGATAGCTGTGCCACTAGAGATCTTGGTTCAAATCCAGGCTCTGTCGTAGCCGTCAGCGACCGGGCGGCACACAAAGAGAGAGAGAGAGAGAGAGAGAGAGAGAGGCAGAAAGAGAGAGGCAGAGAGAGAGAGAGAGAGAGAGAGACGGGACATCAGGTAAAGTTCTGGATATGAGGGAATATGTGTGCAGAAAGAAACCCTCCAGTATGGTTAACCCCAGTTAGGCCCAGTATGGACTATCAATACAAGTGACCATTTAGAATGTGACCCAGTTCAATGGGTCTTAACAGAACTGGGGGATGTCAGCCATGAAGTTGTCTAAACACAACTGGAATATAATTTGTTTGTGATTCATTGTTAATGGATTTTCAATTAGGAACACAGGGGGAAAACCTAACACAACAACACACATAACACACAACCAATAAAAACACAAAGGGGGAGGAAACCACTAAAGTCATTACCATATTGTCATTTTCTAACGACAGGGAGAAAACATGTACAATCTAGAAGACTACTTTAGATCTGGTCAGAAGAAGCCTAGTGCACTACGTAGGGAACAGGGAGAGATTTGGGACAGAGACAGTAACTCCTGTATGGAAATCTTCATTCTAATGACAGTGAGCAAATCTCCACCCTATTCCCTATGTAGTGCACTACTTTAGATCTGATCAGAAGTAGCCTAGTGCACTACGTAGGGAACAGGGTGTCATTTGGGCCAGAGTCAGTAACTCCCCTGGGTATGAATTGTCTCTCTATCTTATCTGTCTTCTATATGATGTTCTCCTCTCCTCCTCTCTTCTCTCCTCTATTCACTCTATTCTATCATCCACACCACATGCCAGCTTCAACACAATCCATTTACAAGTTAAAGACACACCTTGGAATAAATAGCAAAGGAAAACTACTACTAGATGTATTTTTTATTTCCCATCACCATGAATCATATTTAATAACTGAACAGTAGCAGACCTAACTTCATCTGTTCCTGACTCTAGATAGTGGATTAAAAAGACCATCAATCTCCAATGATATTAAAGTACAATTCTGAACATTACTGATATACTGAGTGGTAAGTCAAGATATGTGCTGGGTTTTTATTGTTTGGTTAATACCACCACCTGCTGGACAGGTTTAATGTTGCTTGACTGAGCAGTATGGGAGAATAAAAGTTGCCAAATTTAGGGCCGGTTTCCCGGATATCTCCATTGAACATGCTTTTTAGTCTAGGACTAGGCTTAATCTGTGTCGGGGAAACCGGCCCATATAGTTTAAGTAGAAAGTAAGTTATTCCAGCTTGTAGTGGGCTGACTAGTCCTTGGGAATTGTCAGTTTGTTCCTGGATTATTTTCCATGCAGCTCCAGATGACAGAACACATCAATTAGGGCCGAGACTGGTGGTCCTCTGTAGCTCAGCTGGTAGAGCATGGCGCTTGTAACGCCAAGGTAGTGGGTTCGATCCCCGGGACCACCCATACACAAAAAAAATTATGCACGCATGACTGTAAGTCGCTTTGGATAAAAGCGTCTGCTAAATGGCATATTATTATTATTAGAACCAATTGAGAAACATGTCACTTAAAATATGAATGCACTGAATTTTATTCATAACATTTTCTGTAGATCAAATCAGTCAAATCGTTGTACATAAAACAGAGTAGAATGAATAATCACATCTGTGGACCATCACCACTAGCATGACTAGTATCTATGTGGACCCTACTACAGTTTAACCAGCTCATCTATAGACTACACCAGCATGACTAGTATCTATGTGGACCCTACTACAGTTTAACAAGCTCAGCTATAGACTACACCAGCATGACTAGTATCTATGTGGACCCTACTACAGTTTAACCAGCTCAGCTATAGACTACACCAGCATGACTAGTATCTATGTGGACCCTACTACAGTTTAACCAGCTCAGCTATAGACTACACCAGCATGACTAGTATCTATGTGGACCCTACTACAGTTTAACCAGCTCAGCTATAGACTACACCAGCATGACTAGTATCTATGTGGACCCTACTACAGTTTAACCAGCTCAGCTATAGACTACACCAGCACGACTAGTATCTATGTGGACCCTACTACAGTTTAACCAGCTCAGCTATAGACTACACCAGCATTACTAGTATCTATGTGGACCCTACTACAGTTTAACCAGCTCAGCTATAGACTACACCAGCATGACTAGTATCTATGTGGACCCTACTACAGTTTAACCAGCTCAGCTATAGACTACACCAGCATGACTAGTATCTATGTGGACCCTACTACAGTTTAACCAGCTCAGCAGTCCCAGAGAGCCAAAACCCAGGATAGAGGGGCTGAGTGAATGTGGTCTGGACTCTGTGGAGGAGGGTCATTGTGTCAGAGACACTGTAGAAGGACAGAGTACCTGCCTTGTGATCCAGGTCCACTCCTACTCTGGAGGACTGAGGGCCTGATACTTTAGTCACAACATTATTGCGTCTGAAACAATAACCACCACTATAACACTGTAAACTCCAGGACTTGTTATTGTTTCCAAATACACCATCTGTCCCACTCTCTGTTCTGCTGATGTCTTTATATGAGACTGCTGTAACAACCAACTCCCCACTCCACTCCACCTCCCAGTAACAGCGTCCAGACAGACCCTCTCTACACAGAACCATCAAGTTGTTTGTGAATCTATCTGGATGAACAGGATATGGTTGGTCTTGGTTTGTATCGGTCACCTTTCTGTTCCCTTCAGACAGAGAGAGGAGTGTGCGTGCTGTGTTTGGGTCCAGTGTGAGCTGACAGGAATCTGGGAGAAGAGCAGAGCAGAGACCAATGAGGGGAGTTAGAACAATAAGTGAAGTCAGATACTGTATCTACCCTGTCTTTGATTAGAGCACAGCAGAGATCAAATCAGAGAAATATGAGGAGTCAGATAGATACCCAGTCTTTGATTAGATCTACTATTGCTATATATTTCTAGAGGGATTGTTAGGAGTGTCAGTAAAAAGAGACTGTTAGTTACTTCAGAATAAAGAGACTCACATTGTAAGAACTGTTCTCTGGTCTTGGGCTCTGGAGGCAGTACAACCTCCACTATATTCACTACAGACACACAAACACATTCACAGAGAGAGGGAATGTTATCATCACACCATATTCCACATGTATATGACTAGTAGGGAACTTTTAATGGTCTAAAGTTGATGTTCTTATTATTTTCAACACACCTGTAGTGGAGATCTTGGTCCATTCTCCTTTAAGGACGTCTTCTAGTTTCTCTCTCAGTTCAGACACAGTCTTACTCACATCTCCAAAGTACTGAAGAGGACGGACAACGATGCTGGGTAAGTCTGAAGATACACTGGTACCGGAGAGAGACTGATAACTCTGGAGAGAGAGGGAGAGAGAGAGAGAGAGAGAGAGAGCGAGAGAACAGAACAAATGATTGAGAGTTTCACATTGAGTTTTAATTTCATATCACATGTAACAAGGCAGTTGAGTTACCTGGAGGAAATGGATGTGATCCTCTGTGTGTGAGAGCTGCTCAAGCTCAGTGCTTCTCTTCCTCAGCTCAGCTATCTCCTGCTCCAGTTGCTCCAGGAGTCCTTCAGCTTGACTCACTTGAGCCTTCTCTTGGGCTCTGATCAGCTCCTTCACCTCAGAGCGCCTTCTCTCAATGGAGCGGATCAGCTCGGTAAAGATCTTATCACTGTCCTCCACTGCTGCCTGTGCAGAGCGCTGTTAAGAGAGAGAGAGAGAGACACTTGTCTTACTTTAATGAGCCATCCTCATTACACTAACACACCCACCCCCACCCCTAAAAGCACATTGCGTGCCACCACAACCTCCACACAATCACATTATCCAGTACCCAACACCACAGTACAATACACCAACCAGCACCACATTCCAACCGTCCTTCCAACCCCTCCTCTCCAGCCGTACAGACAGCCCCCCTGAGCCCCCATACCTCCTGAAACATCTCCACACTGTTGATCATTTTGTACAACTCAAACTCAACCCTAAGGCGTCAACAGTAATGGCATTACCCTGGCAACACAGAAAAAACATGATGAACAGTCTGTCATTGCAGAAAACGGACACCCCTCCCCAACTCCCAGGTCAACCCGAGCCAACCAGCTATTGGTGTCCAGGGCTCTATGTAATACCCTCCACTGGACGACCCCTGACCTTTCCAGCACTGGGCGCTTATAGAGCCCCTCCACCTATACCCTGCCATGCTCTCAGCCCCCACAACCCCCTGCCACTGATGCCCCTTCACTCCCACTAAGCTCAGAGTGTTAAAAGTCAGTAAGTCCTCCAGACTCTCCTGCTAGTCCCCAGTCTCTGCTGTCACTTGCAGTGGTGGAAACGGTGGTGGCCCCTCCTCAGGCTGCTCCAGCCCCCTCCTCACTGGGTCAGGCAGAGCCTCCTGGACCTCCCCCATGACTCTCTCCAGCAGCCTAAGAGACGTTTGTCCCGCCTGCTGTGCCGACTCTTGGGGGGGTTTCCACAACACGGCAGCCGCAGGTCTGCTAGTCTCTTGATGCCTGCTGCCATTAAAGGTCCCTGCAGGATGGCTGAATGAGTGGACCTCAACAGGATCAGTGGGTTGTGGAAGAAGGGCTCCTCCCATACCCATGGCCCAGGCACCACCCCCCCCTCTGGTGTGGGCCTCAGCAGCTGCCAGGCCCTCAGTACTGCAGCATAGAAATCAGAGACTCCTGCTGTATTGAGTCTCTCCTGCCGCATGATGAAGAGCCGCTGATCCAGCCCCAAACCAACAGCCCTCCTCAACAGAGCACATGCTGGTTCCCTCCAGCCCACCTCCGTAGGGTACAGTAGCCTCTGCACCGCTTTGAGTCAGAACGATGGAACTGTCCCTGGTGAATGCCCCTCCCTACCCAGACTGGCCTACTGAGCCCTCCCCACACCTTGACCATACATGAAGCCCCAGCGTACAACATTTGAACACAGGCCACAAAATTCTCCCCACAACCAAAACAACACATTGAACAGATATTCATGGTCCACCCTATCAAAGGCTTTCTCCTGATTATGAACAGATTGTCTGTGTTTGAGCGTCCTGGTACACAGTACGTTTGGTCCTTGTGTACAATAGAGTCCAGGTGGGACTTCAGTCTGTTAACGAGGACCTTGGTAAAGACCTTATATTCCACACAGAGCAATGCCACAGGCCTCCAGTTCTTTATGTCGCTCAAATCCCTATTTTGGGCAGGAGAGTCAAAGCCTCCCGTCTACAGCTTAGCGACAGCTCCCCCACCCCGACGCACTCACTCAACACACGTCCTGTCCAATAATTTCCCAGACCTTTAAAAAAAAAAATCAGAGGCAGACTGTCTGAGAGACGGCAGCTGAGAGTTTGTGAAAGGCCAGGGAAATGTCAATTCTCTGTGACAGAGAGAGTTTGGAAAGGTCTGTGAGCAGAACCTGAGAACAACCAGGATCACAGAGTTATGCCCTCTATAAATCAGAGTACAACTCCACAGCCGCGGCCTCATCTCCCCACAACAGAAGTTACCCACCCATCAGGCTCCCTCATCTCCCCACAACAGAAGTTACCCACCCATCAGGCTCCCTCATCTCCCCACAACAGAAGTTACCCACCCATCAGGCTCCCTCATCTCCCCCACGACAGAAGTTACCCACCCATCAGGCTCCCTCATCTCCCCACAACAGAAGTTACCCACCCATCAGGCTCCCTCATCTCCCCACAACAGAAGTTACCCACCCATCAGGCTCCCTCATCTCCCAACAACAGAAGTTACCCACCCATCAGGCTCCCTCATCTCCCCACAACAGAAGTTACCCACCCATCAGGCTCCCTCCTCTCCCCCACAACAGAAGTTACTCCCCTTCTGCTGTCCCCACCTCTCCCAAAAGCCTTGGAAGCATGAGCAAAAAGTGACATCTTGGAAGAGCTTTACATGGAATTTCCAATAGGACACCTGCCTGGGCCCTGGTGAAACAGAGAACTGAGCCCTGTACTAGGTGCAGACACATTTTGGAAAGCAAAGACAAGGAAATTGATTTTGGCTCTAACCACTAACAACCTACCCTTACACACCTCTTTTGCTACCCCTGCACTAAGATTTGTGCCATGGCTCAGCACCTGCGCCCCCTTCCACCAGACCCCCAATACACTTCATTAATCACATCACTGTGTGTCTCTTGCAAAAAAATCACGTCTAAATGTTTTGGTTTGACATATTCCCCCAGTCTCTGCCGCCGTTCATGTTAAGGAAGTCTAACCGTGAAATCTCCATAAGAGGTGGGAGGGAAATCACCACAATCAAAATCAAGTAGAGAAGCCCATAAAGCCACCATGCCAGAAAAAACCATCCATTTAAGCAGATTCTGAAGACATGCCCTTAAAAACCCATGACCCATTTTCTCAGCCTGTACCGCTTCCTGGGTGAGATGACACGAAACCCCTCATTCTTCATCACGTGTTGTACTGACCTTACAAACCTTCCAGGATCAATAAAATAAGACTCCAGCAGAACCTTATTTTTCCCCTTTAGTCTCCATCAGGAACCTAGAAAGTTCTCTCAGCGTATATACTGGGCCCTCAGCCTGACTGTCTGTCAGCTCTGGATCCAATGAGCCGTCTGAAAACGAGACGCCTTGTCCTCCGCTCCCGCAGACTCACCTCCCCCCTCTTCCTCCTCCTCCATTGGCACGGTACCGTCCTCCTCCTCCCCAGTCTCTGCCCCCCTGCACTTCCCCCCTGATCAGTGCCTCTTCCCCAATGACAGGCAATATTTCCTGGGATGAGCCCACCAAGCCTTCGCCCACCGGAGTCTCTGTTACTACAGAAACCTGCCTCAGCTCATGTAGCCCAGCTGCAACCCTCCCCACCACCGCTTTCTCCACGGCCTGCGCACCACCACTTGGCCCTGCTCTACTCTCCTCCCTCCTGGTACCCCCTCCGTATATTATGCTAACTTTACTGAAGCATATATCACTCGTTGGCCTATCCCTCTGTGCTGGCACAGATCTACTACTCACAGGGATCCTCTCAGGATCTCTCACCCTTGACCCATCCTCCTCTACTTTCTTCACTGTCTCAGCATACGACACCTTCTGCACTTCTCTGACTCTAGCCACCTCATCCTGCCTCTCTCGCACCGGACACTTCCGATCCCCAGCAACATGGGCATCCCAACAGTTGACACACACAACTTTATCCACCGAAACTACACAATCCTCTATCCCATGCCCTCCTGCACACTTCCCACATCTTGGAATCTCCCTCCTACAAACTGCTGACCATAAACGTTGCACCTGAAACAAAGCAGTGGATTCGCCACAAAAGCTCTAACAGGATAACTGATATATCCTACCATGACTTTGTTGGGTAAAGACTAAAAACTCAAAAGGACTGACAGTGACTCCTATGTTTCACCACGCTCACCACCGGGTCTGTGTTGCACCAAACGGCAGGAATCACAAACACCAGCAGTCTTCAACCTTAATTGCTCCACTTCTACACTTAACGCTACCCCAGAAATCACTCCTTTCAATGGTGCCCTGTTCCTAAGAGCAAAGCAAGAAACAGATCTTGACCCAAGTTGCGTGACACGGAGTGCCCACTCCCTCTGGTCAGAAGAAACACAAACAAATATCACAAGTCCACTACAGGTTACCTTCACTGATTCAACTGCACCCAACTCCTTTCCCACCCACCCTGAAACCACAAATGGATCTGCCAAAACGAATGGATCCACTTTGTCCTACAATGTAACTCCTACTGCACCAGATTCTTCTTTATCATGTCCATTGATGCCAGGCTCTGGTTCCGAGCTCTTCACCACACCTTCTACCTCACTTAACTCTCCCTCATTCATTTCCATTTCACCTCCAGAACTCAGTCTGGCGAATGGCTCACTCTCTTTGCACTTGAATTATAACATTTGAAATGTCTCTATTACTTTGAAACGTTTGTGAGTGTAATGTTTACTGTTAATTTCTGATCATTGATTTCACTTTCGTTTATTATTTATTTAACCTGCTTTGGTAATGTAACATGTTTCCCATGTCAATAAAGCCCATTTAATTGAATTGAGAGAGAGTGAGAGAGAGAGAGCTCCGTGTTAATGTATAGCGGACATGAGTCACTCATGGTTACTCATGGTTATGTGATGAGGTAGCCCACTTGTGACTTTAAAATCAGTGTCGGCCCAGTAGGGAATCTCCTCTTGGTGTAACATAATAATATATAATATGCCATTTAGCAGACACTTTTATCCAAAGCGATTTACAGTCATGTGTGCACACATTTTTACGTATGGGTGGTCCCGGGGATCGAACCCCCAAGATGTTGGTTTCTCCCTCAGTAGACCCGGGTTCATATCCCACCGGTTACATTAAGCAGACTATTCTCTGAAAGGGGTCCAGACAGCCTGTTCCCAACAGTGGAGCCAGTGGGATTGGAGACGGGCCCCTCTCTCTCTCTGACTGGAGGAGAGAAGTGAAATGGTGTGTCTCCTCTGGTCAACAATACTCACCTTGAGAGACTCCACAGCCTGTTGGAGCTCCTTCAGCTCCTTCTCTCTCTCCTGGAATCTCTGCTGGACCTTCTGCTGACTCATCCCCAGCTGCCTCTGTGGAGAATCACTCTTCAATGAGCTATCAAGCTTTATTTGTCCAGTGGATCAATAGTATAGTAATGTGACATAGGGCCCATAGAAGATAGGGATTAATATGTTGAGGAACTGTCTGTGTGAAATTATATTATTAAGTTGTTATGTGAATGATTATAGTTTTAACAGTGCACAAAACAGGGGAGCTGATTGGGTGTTTGATAACGAATGATGATGGTGTTTGACTTTAGAAAATGGTGATACATTTGGAGAATCTGGGTTAGCATATCTATATAATCAAGGTTTGTGTTCATATTTGTTCTGCCGTGGATTGATTTCATTTGAATGATCTCATATTCAAACAGCCTTAGTTCCTACTGTAATTATTATTTGTTTATCAGACAGTCACCAACAAGTAGTTCTGGTCTTACCTGTTTCTCAGTCCTCTCTGCTGCAGCTGACACTGTTTCATGGCCTTTATGTTCATCCATCACACACAGCAGACAGATACACTGCTGATCGGTACGACAGTAAACCTCCAGCAGTTTGTCATGATGAGAGCAGATCTTCTCCTGTAGTTGTGCGGTGGCTTTGACCAGCTTGTGCTTCTTCAAAGCAGGATATTCATAGTGAGGTTGGAGGTGAGTCTCACAGTAAGAGGCCAGACACGCCAGACAGGACATGAGGGCTTTCTGCTTTCTGGTCCCAGTGCAGAAATCACACGCCACATCTCCAGGTCCAGCATAGCACAGAGCAGGAGGGGGAGCAGCCTGGAGTCCTGTCTTCTTCAGTTTCTCCACCACCTCAGCCAGCACGATGTTTCTCTTCAGAACAGGCCTTGGGGTAAAGGTCTGTCTGCACTGGGGACAGCTGTAGAAACCTTTCAGATGATCCTGATCCCAGCTTTCTTTAATACAGCCCATACAGTAGCTGTGTCCACAGGCAGTAGTCACCGGATCCTTCAATGGATCCAGACAGATGGAGCAACAGAACAGTTCCTGATTCTCTGCCATTTTGGTGCTCTCTCCCGTAGGTTAAGCAATGGCAGTGTCAAAGATAACTTTCTGTTTCAAGGAACTCTACACCAGAGGACAGGGAGGGGCTTCCTCTTGACTGTGTACTCTGTATGTAGAGGGGGTGTGGTTTCTTTGATAAGGAAGTGTGACAGAGTGTTGGGTAGTAGCCAGAGATGGTCAGTATTTATCTTACATCTATTTGAAATATGTATTTTAATTACTTTTGAGTATTTTGTCATTAGAATCACACTGGGCTGAACTAAACATTTCAAAATAGTAAATACTTTTCAATACCATTTTTTAAAATTGTCATTCACATTTTGCAATAATTGAAAGTCGCTCTGGATAAGAGTGTCTGCTAAATGATTACAATGTAAATGTAAATGCAAAAATTAATAATTGCAATCACTGAAAAACTCAATTTAAAGGGATTCTTGGGGATTTAGGCAGTGAAGCCCTTTATCTATTTCCCCAGAGTCAGATGAACTCATGGACACCATTTTAATGTCTCTGCATCCTGTATGAAGGAAGTTAGAGGTCGTTTTGGGAGCCAATGCCAACTAGCGTTAGCGCAATGACTGGAAGTCTATGGCATGCTAGCAGTTACTATAGACTTCATAGCGCTAATGTCAGTTAGAAACTTCCTTCAAACTGTAGAGACAAATAAATGGTTCCATTCATTCATTGATTTTTAGAACATTTTCAGGTCATTGTTTGTTTTCAGTGGAAAGTCCAAATACATTATTTTTCAGATGTTGGGGGTAAAACTGGCAAAGCTATAATGTTTATTTATGCTCCATAAAGTTGTCCTAGAATCTGTTGTTACCCTGACCTCTCCTACAGATTCCATCAGGTTACTACATTCAGACCATGACCTCTAACCTGCACCTGAACAGCTTCCTCCTGCCCATCGGTGCCATGAACGTCATCAGCATCCTACCTCTGCTGCTGCTGGCCCCTCTCATGGAGTGTGTCACCTCCTGCTACCTGTCCATGGAGAAAACACCCTTCTCCCACGCCAGAGTCATCAGTAAGCACACACACACACACACACGGCACAGATACACACACAAACACACACAGAGAAAGACACACACACACACACAAACACACACACACACACACACACACACACACACACACACCCTACTGGTGTACCTGCCCCCTACTGGTGTATTAGAGACAGACAAGAGACGTTTGAACCAAATGAATGCTTCTTTCTCTAACAGATCTGGGACCAGGCTACAAAGAATGTGCCTAAACATTTGATTTATTTTTACTATAATGTTAAAAAAGGGGAATTTAACCAGATCATAGGCCTACTGGAAGATTGTTAATAACCCAGAAGCTCTCCATTAATAAGTCTGAAATGGTTGAAATCATCTGTATCCACTGGTAATTATTGAGATATGATTTTGTACCAATCCCAAACCCAGGATAGAGGGGCTGAGTGAATGTGGTCTGGACTCTGTGGAGGAGGGTCATTGTGTCAGAGACGCTGTAGAAGGACAGAGTTCCTGCCCTGTGGTCCAGGTCCACTCCAACTCTGGAGGAGCAGGGGACAGATATTTCTGTTTTATTAGCATTGGGCCAAAACCTACAATGGGGGGGATAGCACTCCAAAGTCCAGGACTGACTGTTACCTAGAAATGTAGACTCTGGGACCTTTCCTTTCCTGATGATCCCTTTATATGACTCGTCAAAAAGGCTGTTACTTTTTTCTTCAAAACTTGAAGCACATTTTCAATTGACTAAGTACAAAACACAAAACCACACAGTAACATTTTCACCAAACCTAATCAGTGTTTCATCTAGAAATACCTTTCATATAAAGTAAATGCCTTTCACAATGCAATGCTCACAATACTTTTCATATGATTCTCTTCTCATTTGTTTAAATACATTTGACCTTCACTTAGTCTAACTGCGCTTAATGGTTAATCACTTAACCGTTTGGTAAAACTACAGATTTTAAACTGGTTTGTCTACTATATAAGGATTTTGAGAACTACAGAAATAAAATGTGTTTGTAAAGTATAAACATCTAGATAACATGTATGATACATGATAACCATACATAATGACTGCTCATTATTGCTAATTGATTCCACATAGTGGGAACCACAATTGGTCACCATATAAAAGGATGTTTATGAACATTTCTTTCAACATGGAGCAGGATAGACAGCAAGGGAGAGGAAGAAATCAAAGAGCTTGTGGACAAGGGGCCAATCAGAGAGGAGGGTATGGGCCCCATTAAAGAGGTCAGAGAGGTCAAAGAGCTGGACATCAGAGAGAGGGAGGCAGACTGCAGGGAACTGTTGTGTCTAATGAAGTCCGGGGGCCATCGTTGTTGACCATGTGGTAAACAGAGGCCTTACCATGGCAGAGGCTGCCAGATTAGTTCGCCCCAATCTGAAAAGATCAACTGTCAATTCAATCATAAGAACATTTTCTCCAAGAAAACCGGTAAGTCTGAAGGATATGCACTATGCTTTACCATTACATTTACAATAAATTACATGTTGTAATGCATGTAAATTCACATAACTTGTTCCAGTATTCTTCCAGTATGATCTACTGACAGTATACTCTTGTTCTACCCTCAGAATTGACAGAAGACCCCGTGGTGGTGGTGGTCGTGTGCTGACCGACCAGCAGGAGTGGGCAGTGGTGGAAATGGTGAGGGCCAGGAATGACATACGTCTGTCTGAAATAAAGCAGGCCATTGAGGAGAATGATGACACCTTTGCCAATGTGGCATCCATCAGCCTACCAACAATCACCCGCCTTTTGAAGAGGCACCAGGTATCTATGGAACACATTGACCTGGAGCCTTCTGAGAGAAACAACTGGGGGCCGAGTATGTTCAGGTACAGCACTATATAAATACACTGTATTACTGTTGCTATTAATGCACATGCTACTTCACAATATCATAATGGAACTATACTGTAAAAAGAACTAACCAAAATATATTTTTTAGAGGGTGATGGTGCTTGATGCTGCTGTGAACCATCACTAGTATATCTTTGTTGATGAAGTGGGCTTCAACCTGGGCCAAAACTTGGATGCCGTGGGCGGAACCCTATTTGCCGACGGGCGTCCGTCCAAGTGCCTGGACAACGCGGGGGAAACATTTCCAAGTGCAGCAGCTATCTCTGAAGATGGTGTGGTAGGACGTAGACCATTACTTGGATCCTACCACGCTGCACACCTCATTGGGTTTCTCAATGAAATGGAGCAGGCCTGTCAAGGTGAAGGGGTCACCTATGTCATTGTGTGGGACAATGTCAGGTTCCACCATTCAGAGGTGGTTCAGGCATGGTTTCAGGTCCCTCCCTGATTCGTGACCCTATACCAGCCCCCCCCGGTACTCTCCTTCCTCAACCTTATTAAATTATATTTTTCATCATGGGAGGTGGAAGGTGTACGATCGCTATCCCCATGAGCGTGCCACCCTCCTTCTGGCCATGGAAGAGGCATGTGATGACATCAATGCAGACCAATGTCAAGCTTTGATTCAACATGCCGAAAGGTTTCTCCAGCGGTGCCTGAACAATGAGGACATTTACTGATGTGGATGATAATTTATGGCCAAATGCTCTAGATAGGCTTGATGCTAATTAATGCGTGCTAAACATTATTTTATTTTCATTCATGTAATGTTTCATTTAAATGTCTTACATCTAATTACAGACAGTACTGTATGTTGCAATTATATCAGAAAAAATAAAAAAAATTCCCCATGAATGATTGTAGAGGAGGTCATCATTGATCATCATTGATCATCTTGAAATTATCCAAGATGGCGTAGCAGTACGGTCGCTTTTATTTTTCGTCCTGTGTAAATATCCCGTTTGTTTTTTTTGTCTATATTTCTCAATTTTTTACTTTCATTCCTTAACTAAATATACTTTCCTGCAACCCGCCTCACCCAACGTGGAAAGGATTCTATTATTTCTTTATAACTTTCATCAAGAACCGTAAGCTGATACTAGTGGCTACCTATTAGTCACCGTTAGCGTCTTCCCCACTGTCCGTGGCCTACACTATCCACCAGCCAGCTCTAGCTAGCCTGGACAATTCGTCGGCCAGTCTGCACAGCGTGCTATCGACCCAGCGTGCTATCGACCCATAGCTTATTGGACTTTCTGCCGGAATCACTGGACCCTAGCGCCGGATCATCACAACCAGCTAGCTAGCTGCAACCTGTTGTTGGCTGATTACCATTGCCCTATAGCAAGCACCAGTTAGCCTTGAGCTAGCCTCAGGCCCATCTCCCGGCTATCTACCTCTCTGTCAACCGGACGGGACCTCCTAGTGTTGACACTGAGCCCGCCGATCCAACACGACTGGTTTGCCGACGAAATAGTCTGATGTGGTTTCAAGCTAGCTTTCATGCTAGTCAGCTATGGTGTCATAGTTGGCTAGCTGAATAAAGTGGGTTGAGTCTATTCCTTTAAACATTGAACAACTGTGGTTCACAACAATTCTGATTTCTAAAGGTGGAAGTTGGGAGAGTTTTTGTTCGGGTGGTTCAGTGAAACAATTTTAGTTTCTGAGGTAGAAGTTTTGGTGAGGGAGGCCCCCCTCTCTCCTCTCCCAGATGCTTAGCTCATTTCATTCCGATCTCCTCTGCATTTTTGTAGCCATTTGCTACAGCCTGTCAACTATGCCTCTGCCTATCCCTGTTCTCTCCTCTCTGCACAGGCTACACAAACAACACACCACACCGCGCGGCTGCTGCCTCTCTAACCTGGTGGTCCCTGCACGCACCCCTCACCTGGAGTTCCAGGTCGCAGGCAGCCTCTGGAACTGCCGTTCTGCTGCCAACAAAGCTGACTTCATCCCAGCCTATGCCAACCTCCAGTCCCTCGACTTCCTGGCGCTGACGGAAACATGGATCACCACTGAAAACACGGCTACTCCTACTGCTCTCTCCTCGTCTGACCATGTGTTCTCGCATACCCCGAGAGCATCTGGTCAGAGGGGTGGTGGTACAGGAATCCTCATCTCTCCCAAGTGGACATTCTCAATTTTTCCCCTAACCCATCTGTCTATCTCCTCATTTGAATTCCATGCTGTCACAGTCACTAGCCCATTTAAGCTTAATATCCTTGTCATCTATCGCCCTCCAGGTTCCCTTGGAGAGTTCATCAACGAGCTTGACGCCTTGATAAGTTCCTTTCCTGAGGATGGCTCACCCCTCACAGTTTTGGGGGATTTCAACCTCCCTATGTCCACGTTTGACTCATTTCTCTCTGCCTCCTTCTTTCCACTCCTCTCCTCTTTTGACCTCACCCTCTCACCGTCCCCCCCTACTCACAAGGCAGGCAATACGCTTGACCTCATCTTCACTAGATGCTGCTCCTCTACTAATCTCACTGCAACTCCCCTCCAAGTCTCCGACCACTACTTTGTTTCCTTTTCTCTCTCGCTCTCCTCCCACACTACTCACTCTGCCCCTACACAGATGGTAATGCGCCGCCGCAACCTTCGCTCTCTCTCTCCCACTACTCTCTCCTCTTCCATCCTATCATCTCTTCCCTCTGCTCAATCCTTCTCCCTCCAATCTCCTGATTCTGCCTCCTCAACCCTCCTCTCCTCCCTTTCTGCATCCTTTGACTCTCTGTGTCCCCTATCCTCCCGGCCGGCTCGGTCCTCCCCTCCAGCTCCGTGGCTTGATGACTCACTGCGAGCTCACAGAACAGAGCTCCGGGCAGCGGAGCGGAAATGGAAGAAAACTAAACTCCCTACCGACCTGGCATCTTTTCACTCCCTCCTCTCTACATTTTCTTCATCTGTTTCTGCTGCTAAGGCCACCTTCTACCACTCTAAATTCCAAGCATCTGCCTCTAACCCTAGGAAGCTCTTTGCCACATTTTCCTCCCTCCTGAATCCTCCTCCCCCCCCCCCCCCCCCTCCTCTCTCTCTGTGGATGACTTCGTCAACCACTTTGAAAAGAAGGTTGACGACATCCGATCCTCGTTTGTTAAGTCTAATAACACTGCTGGTCCTGCTCACACTGCCCTACCCTATGCTTTGACTTCTTTCTCCCCTCTCTCTCCAGATAAAATCCTGCGACTTGTGACTGCAGGCCGCCCAACAACCTGCCCGCTTGACCCCATCCCCTCCTCCCTTCTCCAGACCATCTCCGGTGACCTTCTCCCCTACCTCACCTCGCTGATCAACTCATCCTTGACCGCTGGCCATGTCCCTTCCGTCTTCAAGAGAGCGAGAGTTGCTCCCCTTCTCAAAAAACCAACACTCGACCCCACTGATGTCAACAACTACAGACCAGTATCCCTTCTTTCTTTTCTCTCCAAAACTATTGAGCGTGCCGTCTTTAGCCAACTCTCTTGCTATCTCTCTCAGAATGACCTTCTTGATCCAAACCAATCAGGTTTCAGGACTGGTCATTCAACTGAGACTGCTCTTCTCTGTGTCACGGAGACTCTCCGCACTGCTAAAGCTAACTCTCTCTCCTCTGCTCTTGTCCTTCTAGACCTGTCTGCTGCCTTTGATACTGTGAACCATCAGATCCTCCTCTCCACCCTCTCCGAGATGGGCATCTCCGGCGCGGCTCACTCCTGGATTGCGTCCTACCTGACCGGTCGCTCCTACCAAGTGGCGTGGCGGGAAGCTGTCTCCGCACCACGTGCTCTCACCACTGGTGTCCCCCAGGGATCGGTTCTGGGCCCTCTCCTTTTCTCCCTATACACCAAGTCACTTGGCTCTGTCATATCCTCACATGGTCTCTCCTATCATTGCTACGCTGACGATACACAACTAATCTTCTCCTTTCCCCCTTCTGATAACCAGGTGGCGAATCGCATCTCTGCATGTCTGGCAGACATATCAGTATGGATGACGGATCACCACCTCAAGCTGAACCCTGGCAAGACGGAGCTGCTCTTCCTCCCGGGGAAGGACTGCCCGTTCCATGATCTCGCCATCACGGTTGACAACTCCGCTGTGTCCTCCTCCCAGAGTGCGAAGAGCCTAGGCGTGACCCTGGACAACACCCTGTCGTTCTCCGCCAACATCAAGGCGGTGACCCGCTCCTGCAGGTTCATGCTCTACAACATTCGGAGAGTGCGACCCTGCCTTACACAGGAAGCGGCGCAGGTCCTGGTCCAGGCACTCGTCATCTCCCGTCTGGACTACTGCAACTCGCTGTTGGCTGGGCTCCCTGCCTGTGCCATTAAACCCCTACAACTCATCCAGAATGCCGCAGCCCGTCTGGTGTTCAACCTTCCCAAGTTCTCTCACGTCACCCCCCTCCTCCGCACACTCCACTGGCTTCCAGTTGAAGCTCGCATCCGCTACAAGACCATGGTGCTTGCCTATGGAGCAGTGAGGGGAACGGCACCTCTGTACCTTCAGGCTCTGATCAGTCCCTACACCCAAACGAGGACATTGCGTTCATCCACCTCTGGCCTGCTGGCTCCCCTTCCTCTGCGGAAGCATAGCTCCCGCTCAGCCCAGTCAAAACTGTTCCCCAATGGTGGAACAAGCTCCCTCACGACGCCAGGACAGCGGAGTCACTCACCACCTTCCGGAGACATTTGAAACCCCACCTCTTTAAGGAATACCTGGGATAGGATAAAGTATTCCTTCTAACCCCCCCCCCCCCCCCCCCAAATTGTAAAGTGGTTATCCCACTGGCTATAGGGTGAACGCACCAATTTGTGAGTCGCTCTGGCTAAGAGCGTCTGCTAAATGACGTTAATGTGCCCTTGAGCAAGGCACTTAACCCTAATTGCTCCTGTAAGTCGCTCTGGTTAAGAGCGTCTGCTAAATGACTAAAATGTAAATGTAAAATGTTCAACCGGCTTCCCGTTGCGACGACCACGAAGATCCATCTGCCAGCCCCGGCCCGCTAGCACACGCAAACCACAACTGTGCTCCCTGCTAGCTGTGCTGAAGCACCAATTTGAACTGCTCTCGGACTCACATATTTCTGTTCACTGGACCTTATGATCACTCAGCTGCACAGCTGATGCCTGCTGGACTGTTCCTTTACACGGTACTCTGTCCTGTTTATTCTGTTTAGTCTTAGCCCAAACGTTATCGCTATTTCCAGTTGTGTCTTAGCTCTCTCTAATAACACGTGACTGCTTTATGCCTCTCTCCCATGTCAATTATGCCTTGCCTATTGCTGTTTGGGTTAGTTCTTATTATACAATTTCAATGTAGAACCCCTAGTCCCTCTCAAACTGCCTCATATAGTTTCTTTGTTCCTCCCCCCATACACGCCGAGACCGGCTCAATCGATGCCTCCAATGACGCTATCTCTTTCATTGTTACCCAACGCTTAGGGTTACCTGAACTGTACTCATATCCTTCCATATCCTTTTCTGTACATAATGCCCTGAATCTTTTCTACAACGCCCGGAGAACTGCCCCCTTTATTCTATGTACCCAACGCACTAGAAGACCAGTTCTTAAAGCCTTTAGTCGTATCCTTATTCTAGTCCTCCTCTGTTCCTCTGGTGATGTAGAGGCTAACCCAGGCCCTGCAGCCCCCAGTATCACTCATACTCCCCAGGAGCTATCATTTGTTGACTTCTGTAACCGTAAAAGTATTGGTTTTCTGCACATAAATATCAGAAGCCTCCTTCCTAAGTTTGAGTTATTCACTGCGTTAGCACACTCCGCCAACCCTGATGTTCTAGCAGTGTCTGAATCCTGGCTTAGGAAGGCCACCAAAAATTCTGAAATTTCCATCCCCAACTATAACATTTTCCATCTAGATAGAACTGCCAAAGGGGGTGGAGTTGCAATCTACTGTAGAGATAGCCTGCAGAGCTCCATCATACTATCCAGGTCTGTGCCCAAACAGTTTGAGCTTTTACTTCTAAAAATCCACCTTTCCAGAAATAAATCTCTCACTGTTGCCGCTTGCTACAGACCCCCCTCAGCCCCCAGCTGTGCCCTGGACACCATATGTGAATTGATTGCCCCCCATCTATCCTCAGAGTTCGTACTGCTTGGTGACCTAAATTGGGATATGCTTAACACCCCGGCCATCCTACAATCTAAACTAGATGCCCTCAATCTCACACAAATTATCAACGAACCTACCAGGTACAACCCTAAATCCGTAAACATGGGTACCCTCATAGATATCATCCTGACTAACTTACCCTCTAAATACACCTCCGCTGTCTTCAACCAGGATCTCAGCGATCACTGCCTTATTGCCTGCGTCCGTAACGGGTCCGCGGTCAAACGACCACCCCTCATCACTGTCAAACGCTCCCAAAAACACTTCAGCGAGCAGGCCTTTCTAATTGACCTGGCCCAGGTATCCTGGATGGATATAGATCTCATTCCGTCAGTAGAGGATGCCTGGTTGTTCTTTAAAAGTAATTTCCTCTCAATCTTAAATAGACATGCCCCATTCAAAAAATACAGAACTAAGAACAGATATAGCCCCTGGTTCTCCTCAGACTTGACTGCCCTTGACCAGCACAAAAACATCCTGTGGCGTACTGCATTAGCATCAAATAGCCCCCGTGATATGCAACTTTTCAGGGAAGTTAGGAACCAATATACACAAGCAGTTAGGAAAGCAAAGGCTAACTTTTTCAAACAGAAATTTGCATCCTGTAGCACTAAATCCAAAAAGTTTTGGGACACTGTAAAGTCATTGGAAAATAAGAGCACTTCCTCCCAGCTGCCCACTGCACTGAGGCTAGGAAAACACTATCACCACCGATAAATCTACAATAATCGAGAATTTCAACAAGCATTTTGCTACGGCTGGCCATGCTTTCCACCTGGCTACCACTACCCCGGCCACCAGCTCTGCACCCTCCGCTGCAACTTGCCCATGCCCCCCCCCCCGCTTCTCCTTCACACAAATCCAGACAGCTGATGTTCTAAAAGAGCTGCAAAATCTGGACCCCTACAAATCATCTGGACTAGACAATCTGGACCCTTTCTTTCTAAAACTAGCCGCCGAAATTGTCGCAACCCCTATTACTAGCCTGTTCAACCTCTCTTTTGTAACGTCTGAGATCCCCAGAGATTGGAAAGCTGCCGCGGTCATCCCCCTCTTCAAAGGGGGTGACACTCTAGATCCAAACTGTTACAGACCCATATCCATCCTGCCCTGCCTTTCAAAAGTTTTTGAAAGCCAAGTCAACAAACAGATCACCAACCATTTCGAATCCCACCGTACCTTCTCCGCTATGCAATCCGGTTTCCGAGCTGGTCATGGGTGCACTTCAGCCACGCTCAAGGTCCTAAATGATATTATAACCGCGATCGATAATAGACAGTACTGTGCAGCCGTTTTCATTGACCTGGCCAAGGCTTTCGACTCTGTCAACCACCGCATTCTTATTGGCAGACTAAATAGCCTTGGTTTCTCAAATGACTGCCTCGCCTGGTTCACCAACTACTTCTCAGATAGAGTTCAATGTGTCAAATCGGAGGGCCTGTTGTCTGGACCTATGGCAGTCTCTATGGGGGTGCCACAGGGTTCAATTCTTGGGCCAACTCTTTTCTCTGTGTATATCAATGACGTCGCTCTTGCTGCTGGTGACTCTCAGATCCACCTCTACGCAGACAACACTATTTTGTATACATCTGGCCCTTCATTGGACACTGTGTTAACAAACCTCCAAACGAGCTTCAATTCCATACAACACTCCTTCAGTAGCCTCCAACTGCTCTTAAACACTAGTAAAACTAAATGCATGCTCTTCAACCGAACGCTGCTTGCACCCGCCCGCCCGACTAGAATCACTACTCTAGACGGGTCTGACCTAGAGTATGTGGACAACTACAAATATCTAGGTGTCTGGTTAGACTGTAAACTCTCCTTCCAGACTCACATTAAGAATCTCCAATTCAAAGTTAAATCTAGAATCGGTTTCCTATTTCGCAACAAAGCCTCCTTCACTCATGCTGCCAAACATGCCCTCGTAAAACTGACTATCCTACCGATCCTTGACTTCGGCGATGTCATTTACAAAATAGCCTCCAACACTCTACTCAGCAAATTGGATGTTGTCTATCACAGTGCCATCCGTTTTGTCTCCAAAGCCCCATATAATACCCACCACTGTGACCTGTACGCTCTTGTTGGCTGGTCCTCACTACATATTCGTCGCCAAACCCACTGGCTCCAGGCCATCTATAAATCACTGCTAGGCAAATCCCCGCCTTATCTTAGCTCATTGGTCACCATAGCAACACCCACCCGTAGTCTGCGCTCCAGCGGGTATATCTCACTGGTCATCCCCAAAGCCAACACCTCCTTTGGCCGCAATTCCTTCCAGTTCTCTGCTGCCAATGACTGGAACAAATTGCAAAAATCTCTGAAGCTGGAGACACTTATCTCCCTCACTAACTTTAAGCATCAGTTGTCAGAGCACCTTACCGATCACTGCACCTGTACACAGCCCATCTGAAATTAGCCCGCCCAACTACCTCATCCCTATATTGTTATTTATTTTGCTCATCTGTACCCCAGTATCTCTATTTGCACATCATCTCTTGCACATCATTCCAGTGTCAATACTAAATTGTAATTATTTTGCACTATAGCCTATTTTATTGCCTTACCTCCATAACTTGCTAAATTTGCACACTGTATATTAATTGTATTTCTGTTGTATTTTTGATTTTTGTTTTTTTTTACCCCATATGTAACTCTGTGTTGTTGTTTTTATCGCAATGCTTTGCTTTATCTTGGCCAGGTCGCAGTTGTAAATGAGAACTTGTTCTCAACTGGTTTACGTGGTTAAATAAAGGTGAAATAAAAAATAAAAATAAAATCACACCTTTGATTACACATTGAATAGATATCATGGAAATGATCGATTTTCAATTGTGTTGGGTAATGTAAGTGTATTACCTAATGTAAGCTGTAATTTACAGTACTGTAGCATATTACTTTCAGCACTTCTAAGGGTTATTTGAAACAATTATCTTGCAGTGATTGCTATTGGATTAACTGGTAGTTAATGATATATTTTCAATTGAGTAATTTTAAGTTGTTTTGGTGATTAAACCAATGCTCTCATTACATTTATATTTTGAATCAATGGTTGTGTGGTGAGAGATGTTTCCAATCCAAATGAATGCACAATGACAGGTTTTGAATGAAAGACTGGCTGCTTAACAAGCGTGACCAGCTTGGGGTTTTATACTAAGAGTTGTGAAAATGTACCACCTGCTTGTGAAAATAGTACCAAAGTGATTAAAACAAAACCGTAATAGGATTTTTTGGGCGGGGATGAATTGTTAATTGATTTTCAATAAGGAACACTGAGGGAAAACAATAGAAGAAAAAGGGGGACCCAACCACTACAGTGAGGGAAAAAAGTATTTGATCCCCTCTCAAATCAGAAGGATTTCTGGCTCCCAGGTGTCTTTTATACAGGTAACGAGCTGAGATTAGGAGCACACTCTTAAAGGGAGTTCTCCTAATCTCAGCTTGTTACCTGTATAAAAGACACCTGTCCACAGAAGCAAACAATCAATCAGATACCAAACTCTCCACCATGGCCAAGATCAAAGAGCTCTCCAAGGATGTCAGGGACAAGACTTTAGACCTACACAAGGCTGGAATGGGCTACAAGACCATCGACAAGCAGCTTGGTGAGAAGGTGACAACAGTTGGTGCGATTATTCGCAAATAGAAGAAACACAAAAGAACTGTCAATCTGTCTCGGCCTGGGGCTCCATGCAAGATCTCACCTCGTGGAGTTGCAATGATCATGAGAACGGTGAGGAATCAGCCCAGAACTACACGGGAGGATCTTGTCAATGATCTCAAGGCAGCTGGGACCATAGCCACCAAGAAAACTATTGGTAACACACTACGCCGTGAAGGATTGAAATCCTGCAGCGCCTGCAAGGTCCCCCTGCTCAAGAAAGCACATATACATGCCCGTCTGAAGTTTGCCAATGAACATCTGAATGATTCAGAGGAGAACTGGGTGAAAGTGTTGTGCTCCAAAATGGAGCTCTTTGGCATCAAATGAACTCAGCGTGTTTGGAGGAGGAGGAATGCTGCCTATGACCCCAAGAACACCATCCCCACCGTCAAACATGGAGGTGGAAACATTATGCTTTGGGGGTGTTTTTCTGCTAAGGGGACAGGACAACTTCACCGCATCAAAGGGAGGATGGACGGGGCCATGTACCGTCAAATCTTGGGTGAGAACCTCCTTCCCTCAGCCAGGGCATTGAAAATGGGTCGTGGATGGGTATTCCAGCATGACAATGACCCAAAACACACGGCCAAGGCAACAAAGGAGTGGCTCAAGAAGAACCACATTAAGGTCCTGGAGTGGCCTACCCAGTCTCCAGACCTTAATCCCATAGAAAATCTGTGGAGGGAGCTGAAGGTTCGAGTTGCCAAACGTCAGCCTCGAAACCTTAATGACTTGGAGAAGATCTGCAAAGAGGAGTGGGAAAAAATCCCTCCTGAGATGTGTGCAAACCTGGTGGCCGACTACAAGAAACGTCTGACCTCTGTGATTGCCAACAAGGGTTTTGCCACAAAGTACTAAGTCATGTTTTGCAGAGGGGTCAAATACTTATTTCCCTCATTAAAATGCAAATCAATTTATAACAATTTATATATTTTTTGTTGTTATTCTGTCTCTCACTGTTCAAATAAACCTAACATTAAAATTATAGACTGATCATTTCTTTGTCAGTTGCAAACGTACAAAATCAGCAGGGGATCAAAAACTTTTTTCCCTCACTGTAACATTACAGTATAAAATTCTAATGAGGAAACCACTAACATTATAGTATGATATTCTAATGAGGCAACCACTAACATTATAGCATGATATTCTAATGAGGCAACCACTAACATTACAGTATGATTTCTAATGAGGCAACCACTAAATTTACAGTATGATTTCTAATGAGGCAACCACTAACATTACAGTATGCTATTCTAATGAGGCAACCACTAACATCACAGTATGATATTCTAATGAGGCAACCACTAACATTACAGTATGATATTCTAATGAGGCAACCACTAACATTACAGTATGATATTCTAATGAGGCAACCACTAACATTACAGTATGATATTCTAATGAGGCAACCACTAACATTACAGTATGATATTCTAATGAGGCAACCACTAACATTACAGTATGATATTCTAATATTCTAATGAGGCAACCACTAACATTACAGTATGATATTCTAATGAGGCAACCACTAACATTACAGTATGATATTCTAATGAGGCAACCACTAACATTACAGTATGATATTCTAATATTCTAATGAGGCAACCACTAACATTACAGTATGATATTCTAATGAGGCAACCACTAACATTACAGTATGATATTCTAATGAGGCAACCACTAACATTACAGTATGATATTCTAATGAGGCAACCACTAACATTACAGTATGATATTCTAATATTTTAACGAGGCAACCACTAACATTACAATGATATTCTAACGAGGCAACCACTAATATAATGATATTCTAATGAGGCAACCACTAACATTCCAGTATGATATTCTAATATTCTAATGAGGCAACCACTAACATTACAGTATGATATTCTAATGAGGCAACCACTAATATTACAGTATGATTTCTAATGAGGCAACCACTAACATTACAGTATGATATTCTAATGAGGCAACCACTAACATTACAGTATGATTTCTAATGAGGCAACCACTAACATTACAGTATGATATTCTAATGAGGCAACCACTAACACTACAGTATGATATTCTAATGAGGCAACCACTAACATTACAGTATGATATTCTAATATTCTAATGCCAGTAAGCAAATCTCCAATCTCCACCCTATTCCCTATGTAGTTCACTACTTTAGATCTGGTCAGAAGTAGCCTAGTGCACCACGTAGGGAACAGGGTGTCATTTGGGCCAGAGTCAGTAACTCCCCTGGGTATGAATTGTCTCTCTATCTTATCTGTCTTCTATATGATGTTCTCCTCTCCTCCTCTCTTCTCTCCTCTATTCACTCTATTCTATCATCCACACCACATGCCAGCTTCAACACAATCCATTTACAAGTTAAAGACACACCTTGGAATAAATAGCAAAGGAAAACTACTACTAGATGTATTTTTTATTTCCCATCACCATGAATCATATTTAATAACTGAACAGTAGCAGACCTAACTTCATCTGTTCCTGACTCTGGGTAGTGGATTAAAAAGACCATCAATCTCCAATGATATTAAAGTACAATTCTGAACATTACTGATATACTGAGTGGCAAGTCAAGATATCTGCTGGGTTTTTATTGTTTGGTTAATAGCACCACCTGCTGGACAGGTTTAATGTTGCTTGACTGAGCAGTATGGGAGAATAAAATATGCCAAATTTAGGGTCGGTTTCCCGGACATCTCCATTGAACATGCTTTTTAGTCTAGGACTAGGCTTCATCTGTGTCCGGGAAACCGGCCCATATAGTTCAATTAGCAAGTAAGTAACACTACCTGTTCCATGATACTGAGGAAAATGACATTGAGACAGAGAACCAATTGAGAAAACATTTCAATGGTTCTGAATGACAACCAACATACATCATGATTAATGTAAATGTATAAGATTAAATCATTGCACTTACAAATAATATGAATGCATTGAATTGTAATTCATAACATCTTCTGAAGATCAAATCAATCAAATCATTGTACATAAAAATAGAGCAGAATGAATCATCACATCTGGGGACCATCACCACCAGCATGACTAGTATCTATGTGGACCCTACTACCGTTTAACCAGCTCAGCTATAGACTACACCTGCATGACTAGTATCTATGTGGACCCTACTACAGTTTAACCAGCTCAGCTATAGACTACACCAGCATGACTAGTATCTATGTGGACCCTACTACAGTTTAACCAGCTCAGCAGTACTATCAAAGAGATAAAACCCAGGATAGAGGGGCTGAGTGAATGTGGTCTGGACTCTGTGGAGGAGGGTCATTGTGTCAGAGACACTGTAGAAGGACAGAGTACCTGCCTTGTGATCCAGGTACACTCCTACTCTGGAGGACTGAGGGCCTGATACTTTAGTCCCAACATTATTGTGTCTGAACAAATAACCACCACTACAACACTCTAAACTCCAGGACTTGTTATTGTGTCCAAATGCACCATATGTCTCTGTTCTGCTGATGTCTTTATATGAGACTGCTGTAACAACATTACCACTCCACTCCACCTCCCAGTAACAGCGTCCAGACAGACCCTCTCTACACAGAACCTGGCACCAGTTGGTGAATCTGTCTGGATGAACAGGATATGGTTGGACTTGGTCTGTACGTGTCACCTTTCTGTTCCCTTCAGACAGAGAGAGGCGTGTGCCTGCTGTGTTTGGGTCCAGTGTGAGCTGACAGGAATCTGGGAGAAGAGCAGAGCAGAGACCAATGAGGGGAGTTAGAACAATAAGTGAAGTCAGATACTGTATCTACCCTGTCTTTGATTAGAGCACAGCAGAGATCAAATCAGAGAAACATGAGGAGTCAGATAGATACCCAGTCTTTGATTAGATCTACTATTGCTATATATTTCTAGAGGGATTGTTAGGAGTGTCAGTAAAAAGAGACTGTTAGTTACTTCAGAATAAAGAGACTCACATTGTAAGAACTGTTCTCTGGTCTTGGGCTCTGGAGGCAGTACAATCTCCACTATATTCACTACAGACACACAAACACATTCATACCATATTCCACATGTTTATGACTAGTAGGGAACTTTCAATGGTCTAAAGTTGATGTTCTTATTATTTTCAACACACCTGTAGTGGAGATCTTGGTCCATTCTCCTTTAAGGACGTCTTCTAGTTTCTCTCTCAGTTCAGACACAGTCTTACTCACATCTCCAAAGTACTGAAGAGGACAGACAACGATGCTGGGTAAGTCTGAAGATACACTGGTACCGGAGAGAGACTGATAACTCTGGGGGGAGAGAGAGAGAGAGAGAACAGAACCAAATGATTGAGAGTTTCACATTGAGTTTTAATTTCATATCACATGTATCAAGGCAGTTGAGTTACCTGGAGGAAATGGATGTGATCCTCTGTGTGTGAGAGCTGCTCCAGCTCAGTTCTTCTCTTCCTCAGCTCAGCTATCTCCTGCTCCAGTTGCTCCAGGAGTCCTTCAGCTTGACTCACTTGAGCCTTCTCTTGGGCTCTGATCAGCTCCTTCACCTCAGAGCGCCTTCTCTCAATGGAGCGGATCAGCTCAGTAAAGATCTTATCACTGTCCTCCACTGCTGCCTGTGCAGAGCGCTGTTAAGAGAGAGAGAGAGAGAGACTGACTTGTCTTACTTTAATGAGCCATCCTCATTACACCAACACCCCCACCCCCACCCCTAAAAGCACATTGCGTGCCACCACAACCTCCACACAATCACATTATCCAGTACCCAACACCACAGTACAATACACCAACCAGCACCACATTCCAACCGTCCATCCAACCCCTCCTCTCCAGCCGTACAGACAGCCCCCCTGAGCCCCCATACCTCCTGAAACATCTCCACACTGTTGATCATTTTGTACAACTCAAACTCAACCCTAAGGCGTCAACAGTAATGGCATTACCCTGGCAACACAGAAAAAACATGATGAACAGACTGTCATTGCAGAAAACGGACACCCCTCCCCAACTCCCAGGTCAACCCGAGCCAACCAGCTATTGGTGTCCAGGGCTCCATGTAATACCCTCCACTGGAGGACCCCTGACCTTTCCAGCACTGGGAGCTTATAGAGCACCCTCCACCTATACCCTGCCATGCTCTCAGCCCCCACAACCCCCTGCCACTGATGCCCCTACACTCCCGCTAAGCTCCTGATGTGTCTAACCTTGACACTGAGGGTGTACAGCACCTTACCCCCCCACCTCCTCAAACTCCCCCAGGCTCAGAGTGTTAAAAGTCAGTAAGTCCTCCGGACTCTCCTGCCAGTCCCCAGTCTCTGCTGTCACTTGCAGTGGTGGAAACGGTGGTGGCCCCTCCTCAGGCTGCTCCAGCCCTCAGTACTGCAGCATAGAAATCAGAGACCCCTGCTGTCTTGAGTCTCTCCTGCCGCATGATGAAGAGCTGCTGATCCAGCCCCAAACCACCAGCCCTCCTCAACAGAGCACATGCTGGTTCCCTCCAGCCCACCTCCGTACGGTACAGTAGCCTCTTTCCAGCACTAAACTAACACCTGACTTATTTCACCTGCTAGCACTGACTTGTTTAAAGAAATGTACTTATTGTGATCGAGATGTAGTTGTCCCACTGCTGGTTCCCTCCAGCCCACTTCCGTAGGGTACAGTAGCAACACACGTCCTGTCCAATCATTTCCCAGACCTTTTAAAAAAAAATCAGAGGCAGACCGTCTGAGAGACGGCAGCTGAGAGTTTGTGAAAGGCCAGGGAAATGTCAATTTGATTTCTCTGTGACAGAGAGAGTTTGGAAAGGTCTGTGAGCAGAACCTGAGAACACCCAGGATCACAGAGTTACCCACCCATCAGGCTCCCTCATCTCCCCCACAACAGAAGTTACCCACCCATCAGGCTCCCTCATATCCCCCACAACAGAAGTTACCCACCCATCAGGCTCCCTCATCTCCCCACAACAGAAGTTACCCACCCATCAGGCTCCCTCATCTCCCCACAACAGAAATTACCCACCCATCAGGCTCCCTCATCTCCCCACAACAGAAGTTACCCACCCATCAGGCTCCCTCATCTCCCCACAACAGAAGTTACCCACCCATCAGGCTCCCTCATCTCCCCCACAACAGAAGTTACCCGCCCATCAGACAAACGTAAAACAAGGGATTTTCTTTGTTTCCCCACTCTGTTTTTCCAACCCCTCTGGTGAAACAGAGAACTGATCCCTGTACTATAATATAATATAATGTGCCATTTTGCAGACGCTTTTATCCAAAGCGACTTACAGTCATGCGTGCATATATATATATATATATATATATATATATATATATATATATTTGTGTATGGGTGGTCCCGGGGATCGAACCCACTACCCTGGCATTACAAGCGCCGTGCTCTACCAGCTGAGCTACAAAGGACCAGGTGCAGACACATTTATGAAAGCAAAGACAAGGTCATTATTTGGGCTCTAAACACTAACAACCTACCCTTACACACCTCTTTCGCTACCCCTGCACTAAGATTTCTGCCATGGCATTTAAATGTTTTTGGTTTACATATTCCCCCAGTCTTTGCCGGCGTTCATGTTAAGGAAGTCTAACCGTGAAATCTCCATAAGAGGTGGGAGGGAAATCACCACAATCAGAAACCAGTAGAGAAGCCCATAAAGCCACCATGCCAGAAAAAACCATCCATTTAAGCAGATTCTGAAGATATGCCCTTAAGAACCCATGACCCATTTTCTCAGCCTATACCGCTTCCTGGGTGAGAGGACACTAAACCCCAAATTCTTCATCACGTGTTGTACTGACCTTACACACCTTCCAGGATCAATCAAATAAGACTCCAGCAGAACCTTATTTTTCCCCTTTAGTCTCCATCAGGAACCTAGAAAGTTCTCTCACCGTATATACTGGGCCCTCAGCCTGACTGGCTGTCAGCTCTGGATCCAATGAGCCGTCTGAAAACGAGGTGCCTTGTCCTCCGCTCCCGCAGACTCACCTCCCCCCTCTTCTTCCTCCTCCTCCATTGGCAAGGTACCGTCCTCCTCCTCCCCAGTCTCTGCCCCCCTGCACTTCCCCCCTGATCAGACCCTCTTCCCCAATGACAGGCAATATTTCCTGGGATGAGCCCACCAAGCCTTCTGTTACTACAGAAACCTGCCTCAGCTCATGTAGCCCAGCTGCAACCCTCCCCACCACCGCTTTCTCCACGGCCTGCGCACCACCACTTGGCCATGCACTACTACCGTGTAGCTCAGTTGGTAGAGCATGGCGCTTGCAACGCCAGGGTTGTGGGTTCGTTTCCCATGGGGGGACAGTATGAAAATGTATGCACTCACTAACTGTAAGTCGCTCTGGATAAGAGCATCTGCTAAATGACTAAAATGTAAAAAAATGTATTCTCCTCCCTCCTGGTACCCCTGCCATTTTTTTGCAATTCTGAGTAATCACTACTTTAGTAAGGATTAGTAAGGAAAAACACTTTATTCAGTCCTACTGCAGTTGCTTAATAATTCCAATAGATGGCAGCATAAGACCATGAATGACATTTCAGAAGATTAGTTTAGTTCTCTCCCTGGATACACCACCACTCCACCACACAGGAAAACTCCTCCTGCCTGAGCTTTTTACTGTCCCTTTCCACACTGCTAACGCAAGAGGAAGGACTGAAAACATATTACTGTGAAGTAATATAATGATGATTCATGTTTATTATTACCTGTTTTTATGGTCATGTTTTGAAATTATACTTCATTACTATAATGATTATCAATAAACCTAAACATTAATTCAGTCACCTCTGGTCGATAAAAACATATTTTCCTAGTACATTAATTGTCAAATTCATCAACCAGCATCGAGCACTCTGCCTTCTCAGGCAAGCGAGGGGCATGTTGAGGTAAATATGCTAACCGCCAAGGTTGCATTATGTCATTTATTGGTGGGCTGGAAGATGCAGTGTTTTTTCTTTTCTATTCAGAGTCTATTTACTCCCAATATGAGATCATTTTATATACAAGGTTTTTATAATGTATGTTTCTTTTTAATTTTTTTAAATTGTTTTTTAAATATATTTTTATTTTATTTTTTATTTTATTTTTTTTGGGGGGGAATGGATCAGCTTAATATTGCAGATAGATTGTATCTTCTATCAATGTAATTGTCTGCATCACTTCCAATCCCCCATGTTTATTTTTATATATATATTCCCCTTTATTACTTTTCAACCCCACCATCCTTTCCCTACTTGGAGTAAATTAGTGAACAACAACGCCCAGGCCTCTACTTCCGGTCTATACTTACTATCTACACCTTATGGACACAGTTAATTTTACAATAATTCTATATATATATATATATATATATATATATATATATATATATATATATATATATATATATATATATATATATATATATATTATATATTATTGCTCCTGAACTTCTTCTACTCTCAACCTCTCCGATCATTTTCATGATGTCCATCCGGTTTGCTTCTAAATGCCATATCTTTCTAACTGTGCTCTTTCCCAAAAGCTCCCAACATACAACCTATATACTTATTATGGACACAGTATGCTTAGATTATTAGCTATCTTTGTTATTATTTGTTGTTATTTGTTATTAGTCCCATCCTTCAACTCTATTCAATACCTCACATCTATCTCTTAACACCATCCATATAGGATTTCTATTTGCCATATGTATTTCAACCGTACTGTGATGTTTTACAAAAGTTCTGAACCTTTCTATTCTCATTGCTTCTACAGATTGTGAATTAAAAATAAACATTTTTGCTAAAAGTATTATTATATTATTGATTGATTGACTATGACTTTTCAGATCACCCAGTAATGCTATCTGCAAGGTTAGTTCCAGGTAAATATTGCAATCCTTTAGCCATTCCTGGACCTGTGTCCAAAAACAAGCTACAAATGGACAGAACCAAAACAAATGATCTAATGATTCTGTCTCTTCACAGCAAAATCTGCAGAGCTGGGAAGATTGTATCCCCCATATAAATAACATTCTATTGGTAGCAAGAATTTTATATAATAATTTAAATTGAAAGATTCTAATTTTTGAATCCGGTGTCGTTTTGCGTGTCAGTTCATAAACACTATGCCATGGGATCGGTACGTCAAAAATCTCTTCCCAACTATTTTGCAATCTATATGGGACGGCTGACAAATCCTTTGGTCCTTAAGTGAAACTGATATACTTTTTTATTTATCACAGTTTTCCTTAACCAATTATGTTCTTTAATGCAAGGCCGACAGACAAGTTCCTTACTTTCTCCCCCTTCCACTTTCCTCTTCCACTTTTGCGGTAATGCTGCAATTATTTGGTTGTAATTTTGGGTAGAGCAGACATTTCCATATGTTTTTGTTAGCTGCATGTGCGACATAACTCCACCAGTCCTACCGATGATATCATTTACGAAGATTACACCTTTTTTAAACATTCTGTCAAAAAATAAAGGTTTTTTAATGCATGTTTACTAGGGTTGAGGTTAGCTCACCTGAGTAGGGATTATTTGGGTTCAATACCTGTCCTACCTATCAATCATATTGCTGCTTGTAGCCTATAACTGATGATCCCCACACTAGAAACACCCAAAACTATCTGTGCTAGCAAACACTGTGTTCCACCCCTCCCCTGTGTAACCTTGAGGTTTGTTAAGAAACAAACACTTGTCTATGAAAAGAGACATGTTTAACGGATTCCGCTTGGCACCCAGCCGAGAGCACACGGAAATCACTTGCAAATTTACCAAAACTAACCAACTACTTGGGGTCTGTTCGGAAGCAATAAACGGAGGCAGATTAGCCACCACAACTCTTATCGAAAGAGGCGACATCTGCACCAACACACCCCTAACAACAAGACAAACCTTTTTCATTAACCCAACCACCGCCTTGTTCATTCTGGATGCAGAGTCCAGATGTTCCGCTCCAACCTGTTCGCCGACCATGAGCAAAACTTCCTCCACACCTTTCTCCGGAACGGACCCGAAGCGACAGCGTTTCTTCTCCACTCGGTTGAGGCCATCACGCCGCCCTAACAAACTACCCCTACTCCCCCCTCAAACTCTAAACGATAAACAGTGGAAACCAATAAACAAACCCTCCACCATGAGAAAATACATTCAGAAAATACGCAAGAACCAAAAGAAAAAAGAATAGTAGCCCTCCTCACGAACCACAAATCTCTCACACAAACAACTTCTTCTTCTATGATATAATGGCGGTCCACAAACCAACGTTAAAGGTGCATGCCGCCACCTACTGTGCTGGAGTGTGTGGTCAATCACGGTTTCCAACATTTCTAAATCCTCCTACCTAACTCAGTACTTCTGAGAAAATAAAGAAGAGCCCTACTAACTTCTAATAGACCCTCCCCCATCCCCAAAATCCCTTCCAAACCCCCCCAACCCCGTCCAACCTCAATGACCCTACACTTCAATCTTTCCCTCTCTTCAACATACTTACAACAATATAACAACACATGCTCCACCGTTTCATCGACGTACCCTCCAGACACAAACCATTCACATGCTTGCCAACCAGATGTAATGACGAGATCAATGTACAATGTCCTAAGCGCAATCTAGTAAACACCACCTCGTCCTTCCTAATCGGACTTTTGAATCTTGGTCCATCGACCTTTCTGTAAAACTGTAAACTATTCATATAAATAGTACCATCTCTTCTGCCACACATCTATCAAAATGTCTCTGATCTTACATTTGGCCTCACCTCTACCCAGTGGAACATTAATATCAATTATATCTCGTTTCAAAGCTCTTTTAGCTAACTGGTCTACAATTTCATTCCCTTCCACACCCGAATGTGCTGGGACCCAGCAGAATCTCACTACTAAACCCATTCTCTCAATTCTCCATAATAACATTAATACCTCCAATAGCAGGTCACTCCTATTAGATTTACCAGATGATAAACTATTCAATACAGACAGAGAATCTGAGAATACTATAATTCTAACAGGTTGTACGTCCTCCACCCACTGGAGGGCAACTATTATCGCCAACAGTTCAACTGAGTATACTGACAGTTCATCTGTTAGTCTTCTACATATCTGCACATCAAATTCAGGAACGTAAACGCCTGCTCCTGTGAGCCCACTATCTGGGTCCTTGGATCCATCTGTGAAAAGCATTAAAAAAGCATAAAAACCTCTACCAATGTAATTGTCAACCAGTTTCACTATATCACTGACTTCTGACCAATCTTTCCTTTTCTCTACCAAGGTTAGATCAACAACAGGGTCTGGGAGTAACCATGGAGGAACATCCCCTATCACCACAGAAGGGCCAACCTCCAACTCCCTCAAACCACTCGCATCAGCAAGCTTTCCAACTATCCAACCAAAACCACTGCCTTGTCTACTACTATATTCCCAACAGTCATCTAGAACAGTAGCAGTGGGATGCTCAACCTCACAGCCTTTCAACCCAATAAGATAATGACCATTTTTTACGCTGTATATCCAAAGGCATCTCTCCTGCCTCCACCGGTAAGGCACATACAGATGTTGATTTAAATGCACCAATACATATCCTTAAAGCTATATACTGGATTCTGTCCAGCTTCTGAAGCCAAGTTTTGCCTTGTTCGATAAACTATACACCAGTAATCAATTGTCGTCCTGATCAGAGCTCTATAAATACCCATCAACAATTGGTTATGAATGGGGTGCTGACAGACAGAGACCCATACAACCAACTACTGCAAAAGTCATGGAATGAGAGAGGCAGAGACACTGTACATTGCCATAATGTAACGTTTCTTCTTCTTTGGAGTTTAACGGCGGTTGGCATCCAATATGTTGCATTACCGCCCCCAACTGGACTATAATATAACTCTATTTTACTTTGTGATACAAAATGGGAAAAGGGGAAAGGAACATTTAATTAAAAACCTTCCAACTAACCCTACACTCATTAAATACCCACTACCCCATTCCACTACTTTGACCCTATCTGCTCCTGCACCATGCCAACGGCCTGGGAGGACGGGACACCACCACTCAACACACCCTGTAACTCTTCTGAAGTCTAATCTTGTATGCCCAAATACTTCTCTGCAGCTGCCACCACAACATCTATTTTCTGGGATTTACATTCCATTACTGCGGTACAGTTGATAACCATTGCTATGAACTCTAAGAAGCTAACTTTACTAAAGCATATATCACTCGTTGATCTATCCCTCTGTGCTGGCACAGATCTACTACTCACAGGGATCCTCTCAGGATCTCTCACACTTGACCCATTCTCCTCTACTTTCTTCAGTGTCTCAGCATACGACACCTTCTGCACTACTCTGACTCTAGGCACCTCAACCTGCCTCTCTCGCACCGGACACTTCCGATCCCCAGCAACATGAGCATCCCAACAGTTGACACACACAACTTTATCCACCGAAACTACACAATCCTCTATCCCATGCCCTCCTGCACACTTCCCACATCTTGGAATCTCCCTCCTACAAACTGCTGCAACATGACCATAAACGTTGCACCTGAATCAGTGCAGTGGATTCGCCACAAAAGCTCTAACAGGATAACTGATATATCCTACCATGACTTTGTCGGGTAAAGACTCAAAACTCAAAAGGACTGACAGTGACTCTGTCACGGTTTCGGCCGAGGCTGCTCCTCCTCCTGGTTCGGGCAGGCTTCGGCGGTCGTCGTCCCCGGAGTACTAGCTGCCACCGATCTATGTTTCATGTTCGATTGGTTTTGTCTGGATGTTGTACACCTGTGTCTTGTTAGGCCTCGTTAGTGCCCTATTTAGTTCTCGTTGTGTGTGCTTGTCGTTGTGTGTGATTGTACTACTGTTTCGTGTTTTGGAGCTACATTTTCCCTCCAGTGTTTTGAGAGGGTTGTTTGCACATGTTTGTGCGTCATTCGTTCTGTCGCCTGTGTGCGTCGTGCATTTTGCCTTCGGGCTTATTTTGCTTCGGTTGGATATATATTTATTGCACTAAAGCCTTTGGACTGAGCCTCTGTGTCCTGCGCATGTTTCCTACACCACACCCACCTTCAGCACGCCTTGACAGACTCCTCTGTTTCACCACGCTCACCACCAGGTCTGTGTTGCACCAAACGAAACACAAACAAATATCACTACAGGTTACCTTCACTGATTCAACTGCACCCAACTCCTTTCCCACCCAACCTGAAACCACAAATGGATCTGCCAAAAGGTATGGATCCACGTTCTACAACAATGTATCTCCTACTGCACCAGATTCTTCTTTATCATGTCCATTGATGCCAGGCTCTGGTTCTGAGCTCTTCACCACACCTTCTACCTCACTTAACTCTCCCTCATTCATTTCCATTTCACCTCCAGAACTCAGTCTGGCGAATGGCTCACTCTGTTTGCACTTGAATTATAACATTTGAAAGTCTCTATTCCTTTGGAATTTTTGTGAGTGTAATGTTTACTGTTAATTTCTGATTGTTTATTTCACTTTTGTTTATTATCTATTTCACTTACTGTGGCAATGTAAAAATATGTTTCCCATGCCAATAAAGCCCTTTGAATGCAATTGAATTGAGAGAGAGAGAGAGAGAGAGAGGGCTTCATGTTAATGTATAGGGGACATGAGTCAGTCATGGTTACTCAAGGTTATGTGATGTGAAAGCCCCGCCTTCGACTTCAAAATCAGTGTCGGCCCTCAGCCCAATAGGGAATGTCCTCTTGGTGTAACGGTCAAGATGTTGGTTTCTCCCTCAGTAGACCCGGGTTCATATCCCGCCGGTTACATTAAGCAGTCTATTCTCTGAAAGGGGTCCAGACAGCCTGTTCCCAACAGTGGAGCCAGTGGGATTGGATAGGGGCCCCTCTCTCTCTCTCTGACTGGAGGAGAGAAGTGAAATGGTGTGTCTCCTCTGGTCAACAATACTCACCTTGAGAGACTCCACAGCCTGTTGGAGCTCCTTCAGGTCCTTCTCTCTCTCCTGGAATCTCTGCTGACTCATCCCCAGCTGCATCTGTGGAGAATCACTCTTCAATGAGCTATCAAGCTTTATTTGTCCACTAGATCAATAGTATAGTAATGGGACATAGGGCACATTGAAGATAGGGATTAAAATGTTGAGGAAGTGTCTGTGTGAAATTATATTATTAAGTTGTTATGTGAATGATTATAGTTTTAACAGTGCACAAAACAGGGGAGCTGATTGGGTGTTTGATAACGAATGATAATGGTGTTTGATAACGAATTATAATGGTGTTTGATAATGGTGTTTGACTTTAGAAAATGGTGATACATTTGGAGAATCTGGGTTAACATATCTATATAATCAAGGTTTGTGTTCATATTTGTTCTGCCGTGGATAATTTGAATGATCTCATATTCAAACAACCTTAGTTCCTACTGTATCTTTAATTATTTGTTTATCAGACAGTCACCAACAAGTAGTTCTGGTCTTACCTGTTTCTCAGTCCTCTCTGCTGCAGCTGACACTGTATCATGGCCTTTATGTTCATCCATTGTACACAGCATACAGATACACTGTTGATCGGTACGACAGTAAACCTCCAGCAGTTTTTCATGATGAGAGCAGATCTTCTCCTGTAGTTGTGCGGTGGCTTTGACCAGCTTGTGCTTCTTGAAAGCAGGAGATTCATAGTGAGGTTGGAGGTGAGTCTCACAGTAAGAGGCCAGACACACCAGACAGGACATGAGGGCTTTCTGCTTTCTGGTCCCAGTGCAGACATCACACGCCACATCTCCAGGTCCAGCATAGCACAGAGCAGGAGGGGGAGCAGCCTGGAGTCCTGTCTCCTTCAGTTTCTCCACCACCTCAGCCAATATATTACTTTTCGTCAGATTAGGCCTTGGAGTGAAGGTCTGTCTGCACTGAGGACAGCTATAGACCCCTTTCAGAACATCCTGATCCCAGCAGCCCTCAATACAGCTTCTACAGTAACTGTGTCCACAGGGGATGGTGACCGGCTCCTTCAGTAGATCCAGACAGACAGAACAACAGAACTGGTCCTGGTCGAGCAGAACTCCTTGCTGAGCCATTTGGACGGTTGTTCACTCTCACACAGACAGACGACACAGAGACTCAGATCAGTTTCGTTTCCTCAGAAGAGAGTTTGTGGAGGGGAGGGACTTCCTGGTTCTGCCAGAGGGGTGGGGTTAAAAGGAGGGAGGGAGGGGTTAGAGGAATGGAGGAAGAGAGAGAGGAACTGCATGCAACAGGAAGAGGGAGACAAATAGTTTTGTTCCTAGGTTACAGTCCTTAACATGGAACAAATGAAATAATGAATCTTAAAATGTGTTGTTAGAATATATAAAGGATAACAGTTTCTATGAAGAACATATGTATAATTATTTTAATGACCTTTATAATGCCTTATAATACACTTATGTGTTATAATTAAGCAATAAGGCCTGAGGAGGTGTGGTATATGGCCAATATACAGTACCACAGCTAAGGGCTGTTCTTAGGCACAACGCAATGCGGATTGAGAATTATGGAACACTTTCAAAAATCAAATCAAGTTATTGGTCGCTTACACATATTTAGCAGATGTTATTGCAGGTGTAGCGAAATGCTTGTGTTCCTGGCTCCAACAGTGCAGTAATAACTAACAATACACACATCTAAAAAGTAAAGGAATGGAATTAAGAAATATATATATATTAGGACGAGCAATGTAGGAGTCTGGAGTGTAAATATATTTATAAACTGGGTAGTTCAAGCCCTGAATGCTGATTGGCCGACAGCCGTGGTATATCAGACCGTATACAAAACATTTATTTTACTGCTCTAATTACGTTGGTACGTTAATAGCAATAAGGCAGTTTTAGAACACCTACTCATTCAAGTTTTTTTTTTTTTTGTACTATTTTCTACATTGTAGAATAACAGTGAAGACATCAAAACTATGAAATAACACATATGGAATCATGTAGTAACCAAATAAGTGTTAAACAAATCAAAATATATTTTATATTTGAGATTCTTCAAATAGCCACCCTTTGCCTTGATGATAGATTTGCACAGTCTTGGCATTCTCTCAACCAGCTTCATGAGGTAGTCACCTGGAATGCATTTCAAATAACAGATGTTCTTTCTTAAAAGTTAATTTGTGGAATTTCTTTCCTTCTTAATGTGTTTGAGCCAATCAGTTGTGTTGTGACAAGGGAGGGGTGGTATACAGAAGATAGCCCTATTTGGTAAAAGACCAAGTCCATATTATGGCAAGAAGAGCTCAAATAAGCAAAGAGCAATGACAGTCCATCATTACTTTAAGACATGGTCAGTCAATACGGAACATTTCAAGACCTTTGAACGTTTCTTCAAGTGCAGTCGCAAAAACCATCAAGCGCTATGATGAAACTGGCTCTCATGAGGACCGCCATAGGAAAGGAAGACCCAGAGTTACCTCTGCTGCAGAGGATAAGTTCATTAGAGTTAACTGCACCTCAGATTGCAGCCCAAATAAATGCTTTACAGAGTTCAAGTAACAGACACATCCCAACATCAACTGTTCAGAGGAGAATCAGGCCTTCATGGTCAAATTGCTGCAAAGAAACCACTACTAAAGGACACCAATAAGAAGAAGAGACTTGCTTGGGCCAAGAAACACAAGCAATGGACATTAGACCGGTGGAAATCTGTCCTTTGGTCTGATGAGTCCAAATTTGATATTTTGGGTTCCAAGCGCAGTGTCTTTGTGAGACACAGAGTAGGTGAACGGATGATATCCACATGTGTGGTTCCCACCGTAAAGCATGGAGTAGATGGTGGGATGGTGTGGGGGTACTTTACTTATGACACTGTCTGGGATTTCTTTAGAATTCAAGGCACACTTAACCAGCATGGCTACCACAGCATTCTGCAGCGATACGCCATCCCATCTGGTTTGGTCTTAGTGGGACTATCATTTGTTTTTTCAACAGGACAAAGACCCAACACACCTCCAGGCTGTGTAAGGGCTATTTGACCAAGAAGGAGAGTGATGGAGTGCTGCATCAGATGACCTGGCCTCCACAATCACCCGACCTCAACCCAATTGAGATGGTTTGTGATGAGTTGGACCGCAGAGTGAAGGAAAAGCAGCCAACAAGTGCTCAGCATATGTGGGAACTCCTTCAAGACTGTTGGAAAAACATTCCTCATTAAGCGGTTTGAGAGAATGCCAAGAGTGTGCAAAGCTGTCAAGGCAAAGGGTGGCTACTTTGAAGAATCTTAAAATCTAAAATATATTTTGATTTGATTGAACACTTTTACTACATGATTCCATGTGTTATTTCATAGTTTAGATGTCTTCACTATTATTCTACAATGTAGAAAATAGTCAAATAAAGGAAAACCCTTGAATGAGTAGGTCTTCTAAAACTTTTGACCAGTAGTGAAGGTATCCAAACTTTTGACTGGTACTGTATACAGGCTCTGACTGTCTGCTCTATATCAGCATTCATCTTGGGCCAGAATAACACTGATTTAGCACCTCGTTTTGACTTTTCCATCCCTAGATGGTCCTTGTGTACTTTGATCAGAATGTTTTTCTGTAACACACTTGGTATCACAATTCTTGAACCCTTAAACAGAATTCCATCAAGTCCAGATAGCTCATCCCTGTATTGACCATAAGGGTATGGTATAGCTTATACAGACTACCTGCATGTTATGGCTTGAATCACCTTTTGCAAACACTCATCGTCTGCAGTAGCACGTGAAATAACTGTCCACATTTCATCTGAGACTGGGCAACTCTCTCTGATAAGGTTTACATGTATGGTCTCGTCCTAATCATATATATCTGGTTTGGTTCTGAGCTGTCAAAAGCTCTGGACAATGTGTCTGCCACTAACAATTCTTTCCCTGGCCTGTACTCGAGTTGCAAGTCATATTTCTGAAGTTTTAGAAACAGTCTCTGTTCCCTTGGTGGTGTGTGTGTTAGACCCTTCTTTACAATAGTAACTTAAGGTTGATGATCTGTTTCATCCCATACTGTTTTACCACAGATAAACACACTGACTTTATCACATGCATATGACAGTGCCAAGGCCTCTTTCTCAATCTGAGCATAGTTCCACTCAGAAGTTGGCAGAGCCCTGGAGGCATATGCAACTGGGCGCCATCTAGTGCCATACTGCTGTAACAACACTGCACCTTAACCTGCTTTAGAGGCATCTGCTGAGATTTAGGTTTTGAGCTTTTTATCATAGAACCTCAGTAGTGGAGCATGCATGATGTAGTGGACATTCTAATCAATAATGAGGAGAGACAGGGTCAATCACCAATCAGGATATTACTTTATTCAAAACGTATCAATAAGGTAATAAGTTGAGGCTGGTCGACCCAACAGTCTTGACACAAAGAATACTAAAGATCTTTTATAGCAAAGACACACCCTCTTAGTCTACATGACAAAAAACAGATGTATGGAATGAGTCAAAAGGTGAGACTTGATATATGAGAAAGGAGTATCCCCAAGCCAGAAAGCATTTGCTATGAAGACTGTTCTTACTGTATGGAAATCAGAGTTTAGCCTCCAAAACAAGCTTCCTCTCATCATTATCCATACCCCAGCCATCTCTCCCTGGTACCTCATTACACCAACTCATTCTATGGAATGCGTTCTGTAGGTTTTATCACCAAAGGCATCGTTAATCTACTGTCAGTGTTAACAGACACATGAGAGTTCTAAGAACCCTTTTCTACTGCAGAAAACAACCATTTGATGCAATAACAGTATTAGAACATCATCTAGTCATTGTTGTCCTCACAATGATCAATGCCTTGAGCTCCTCAAAACTCTTTCTGATGATTACTGTTCCAACACCAATCTGTAGTTTTACACAGTAGACTTCTCATCTGACTAGTGTGAGTTGCCAGATTAGGTACAAATTAGCCCACATAGTTAACCATCCCTAAGAACCTTTGTACGTCCTCTTGATCGGTAGGCGGTGGCATGTTCTTGATGGCGGTCACTTTGCTCTGGTCTATCGGAACACCTTCACATGTTAGTTTTTCACCCAAGAAGGTTATTTCTGTCTTTCTGAACTCCCATTTGTCTGCATTTAGCTTTAGCCCATTATCTCTGACTAGATCAAGTGCTGCTTTCAACCTGGTGTTGTGCTCTTCAAGAGTCTGAGCCCATATTAGCACATCATCAATGGACACTGTGGTGCCTGACACACTCTCAGATATCTGTTGGACTGTCCTGTGAAAGACTTCTGGTGCTGAAGTGAGACCAAATGGGAGCCTTTTAAATGACTACCTACCAAAAGGAGGCTTGAAAGTACAAAGCCTTGTACTCTCCTTGTCTAGCCTGATCTGCCAAAACCCTGATGAGGCGTCTAGCTTTGAGAAGTATTTAGCCCCTGCTATGTCCCTGAATATCTCCCCTCTGGTAGGCAGCTGAAAGTGTTCCCTTTTTACATGCTTGTTTAGCTCTTTTGGATCCATACACAGTCTGAGCGAGCCGTCTTCCTTCTCAACTATTACTAGTGAGTGGACCCATTCAGTAGGCTCTTCTACTTTGGCTAGGATATCTAAGGACTCTAGCCTCAGCAGCTCTGCTTTTAGCTAGTCTCTTGGTGATAATGGTACCTTTATAGGTGCATGGATCACTGGTCTATTTGGCTGATCTAACTCCATTTTGTACTGCACCTTGAGTTTTCCTATTCCCTGAAAAACATCAGCATATGCATCCTCAACATTAGTCATTTCACCATATGAACCCATTTCACTAGAACCAGTAAGTTACATGACTTTAACCCAATGATGGGTGTTGTTTCTCCCTTTACTATGACAAACGGAACCTTTTGAGATTCATCATCTACCTCCAGCACCAACCTGCATGTCCCTGAAGACCACTGGTTTTACCTGTAACCGTAACAATTCAGTCTCTGGAATGATGTTGACCTGTGCTCCAGTGTCAAGTTTGAACACAATATCATTTCCATTAGTCTTGTAGGTAGCAGTCCTCGTCTAGTCCTGCAAGTGCGACTGTTCCCACAAAGAGGTCACCAAAAGACCCATCACTGTACTCGTTGTCACCACTGTTGTCCTGGTCCTCGTTGACACAGTGTACTGTATTTTGTTGTCTCAGCTGCCTGCATTTGAGTGAGAAGTGGTGCTTCATGCCACAGTTATAACACTCTTTTCTATATGCTGGGCACTGGCAAGGTCTGTGCTCTCCTTCACAGCTGCTGCAGGAGCGCTGGTTCCCTGAAGTGGGCTGCTGTCCTTTGAAGTTAGCCGTTTAGCTGTAGCTCTTCCTTCGCTAACGTACTCCACTTTGCATACGGTGTCACTAAGAACACCGCTGTCCATTGGCCGTATGCGACTCTGAGTCACCTCTCTAGCTTGACACATTTGTATCGCTCTTTCTAGTTTCAATTCATTCTCACCAAATAACTTCTCTCAGCCCCTTGTCTCTCACCCCCATGACAATTCTCTCATATCAGAAAGTCTGCAATTTGACTGAAATTACACCACTGACATTTCAGATTCAAGTCCATAATAATTTATTCTGGGAGTTCAAAAAGACAGAAATTTTACTTATACCAGTTCATAATCTGCTTGCTCTTCATCCATTAGCTGAAAGCTGTTGTAGACATCAATGGTGTCCTAGACTGTGAGAAACAGTGCGACCTTCTGTGCGTCGTCTTTTCCAGCCGCTCCTATCGCCGTCAGATAGAGGGTGAAACGCTGCTTGAACCGCTTCCATTGCTCTTCAACGTTGCCGTTCAGTTTCAGTTCTGTTGGAGGCTTTAGCTGCTCCATGTCGTTAGCCAGCTAGCACTGCAAAACGACTAGCTACATGCACTGCACGCTCCGTTAGCTCCGGCATGGTTATTTTTTACCTCAGTCTCATTAGCCCAGTGGCTAGTTAGCTAACGTTAGTCAAGTTAGCTAGCTAGTTGACGTGAAGCCTCTTGGCGGCGTTCAGCATTTTCGACCAAAACTCGATGATGGTTGAGTCAAATCGAGTTATTACACTCCTGGTACCATGTTGTATCTTCTTGTCTAAGAAATACTAAAGAAAACAACTGTTCTTTAAAACATAAGTACTTCTTTATTCAAGTTAAGCGGAGCCGTACAAGTATCGTGCATTAAGCTGAGATCTCCCACTCTTTGTTTGAATGTTAAATGACGAGACAGAGGCATTGATGCGAGTAACCAGTCTTGTTCAGTATATTGCAATACATCCGGGTATCTCAAGTACACCGGTAAAACACTGGAGTTGCAGTAATTAACATTTACCAACAGATGGCATCATTGTGCCATCTTCCACCCATAACACTCTTCTGCGCCGGCTTCGTGTCCAATACAGTATGCCACAGAGGCAGGGTTGCCAGGTGAAGCTACATTTCTAACCCAATGACAACTCAAAACCTGTACAAAAGCCTGAAAACTAGCCCCATTTCTTTTTTTCACAGCAAGAGAGGACTTTCCATCATTATACAATAAACCCTTTTCCCATAATGTTATCAAGCCAATTAAGAAGGAATATCATAGTAACTTGTAACGGCTTTAGAAGCAAAATTCGAGTTTCCTCAAAATAATAATTATTGCAAGCTATGACATAACATAATAAAGGAATTTGAATATGTGGCAAGAGAAAAGATAATTCGCCCTAATTAAAATCGCCAGATCATTTTCCATCAATGGATGTTGATTTAACTCGTTTAACTGCTATGATTAAGCAATAAGGCACAATGGGGTATGGTATATGGCCATATACCACAAACCCCGGGGTGCCTTATTACTATTATAAACTGGTTACCAATCACTGATTTAAATATTAATAATATGTATATGAACTAAATATGCTTGTCAACAACAGCCAGTGTTTATTTTTTAGAATTTGTTTTACCTATAGCCTAATCTGACTACTATTACCATCAATCTACTGCGTTCTAACAACTGATCGGCTTTGATCATTTCAAATTTAATTAACTAAAAATGTCCATTAATAATTGAATAATAACACAAGTCTACAACAAATTGAAGTTATAGGCTACTTATTAAATAGGTTTTTCAGCTCCAGGTAGGCTACACAAGTGGCACTAATTGAGTGATATCGTCATTTCAACATATTTATTGTATCAAATGGTAGCCTATAATGGCATATACATTAATAGGCTACTTGATGGCCAACAGAGGCAAATGTATCATTCTCCTCATTTAATGTCAGTTTCATTGAGGATTTTCCCCCATAAAAAGAACCACGCGAAGGACTTCCATTTCAAAGTTCCACTCTGGCAGCCCCCGAGACCCAAGAACTGAGCATGCATAAAGCGATTCACTTGATAATGTTTTCTTTAAGCAGTCAACATTAGAATGCAGTTTAAACCACCTCAGAGTCGTTTTCCAGTGTTTTGTCTCCATTATTTCTTGACGTGCATCAGTTGTAGCGTATGAATATGTTTAATGGGAAAAGGGTTGGAAATAGGTGTCTCCATAATGAGAATCTAAATATCCCACCTACAACTGGTAAAAAGTTCTAACAACGTGCGTAATGCTCTCGTTCCTCTCGCTCACGTGACTCAGCCAATAGCTGTTGTGCTCTCTCAATACACTCTCCTTCGGCCCTCCGCATCACTCACTGCCTGACAGTCAGCAGAAGGTCTCTCAACACGCTCTCCTTCGGCCCTCCGCATCACTCACTGCCTGACAGTCAGCAGCAGGTCTCTCAACACGCTCTCCTTCGGCCCTCTGCATCACTCACTGCCTGAAGAGTCAGCAGCAGGTCTCTCAACACGCTCTCCTTCGGCCCTCACTTGACCTAGATTGGGGTGAGAGTGGAGGATGAGCTGAGAGAGGAGAGGAGAAGGAGAGGAAAGAAGGAGAGGAGAGCTGAATGAGCGGTGTGGTACATACCCAGTGTATTCCTGGGTCATATTATTTTGGGAGTGGGACAGAGCTTAGACAGTGTTTTTACTCATGCTTTTTTATCAAATGGACTTCTGCTTTTTTTCATCACTGTATTTCTGTACATGTTGGTTTTTTCTTACAAGAAACAGCTTGACCTGGCATCCTTTGGGGTGTTAATATGTTGAGATAAGTGGTATTGAAAAGTCTGACAGAATATATACCCTGACCTGCGATCTGTGGAAGAGGCGATATCTAGAGAGAAATTGTCAATTGTAACCCATTCGGCTGAGGTTTTCAGCCCTCTATCAAAATATGACAAGTCATATGAGCTTAAAAAAGGGTTCATTAACATCCTTTGGGGTCTATGATGTTGATAAAAGTGGCATTAAAGAGTCTGACATGGAATATCCTGCCTAACCCTAACTTGTCATAAATGTATTTACTGCCACAATATCCTCCCTACCCCCAATTCAGTAGTGGTCTTCAGTGAGGTGCACAGCTGCATGTTTCTGTCCTCCATGACTGGGAAAGGCCCAGAAGACCCTACATCCATCTCATTAGATCAGAACAGTATGGATCATCAGTGATTCATATTTCTGGTTTACATCCCAAAATATATTGTGTTCATTGTTTTCACAGCCCTTTATGTGATGAGAACAAGGACAGGTGTCCAGTGACGACCCGTCATTCTGTTTTGAGACCCACATATTTAGCTAAAGAAAATGAAAAAAATAAACATGTTTTTTGTTTTTTGGGGGGGCTTGCCTGTTTTGCATGTTATTTTGGCAATAATATGTGTCACATATCAGTTTGCAAACAATGTAAAAAAATAAAATAATAATATGTCATTGAATTAATAAAGCTGCATACAAACATGGTCTCTTTTTTGTTTTCTTGAGTAAGGTAGCTCCAAAATGCAGGTGTTTCAGCCTAGCTCAGTGCTTTCTGTGGTGGTGGGACAAGCCAGCAGAAAATACGGAGCGTTGCACCGTGATTGGCTCAGTGTTCTGTCACTCATGGGGAGACTAGTCACCGCCAAGTCTAAGGGTAGAACTAGAAAATTCAAGCCCCTTGGGTGCTGCCATAGAGTTACATTAGAAATGCCCATCCAAGAAGGCTCAAGGTCATTGGCCACAGATAAAACTACATCAAATCACGTTATATCTACAGTAGCTTTGATTGGACTGATCATGTTAACATCATACTTTCAAAATCTTAGCTAGCAGTCATCATCATGAATCAAGTCGACAATCTACTGGCAAATCCTTTTTAATCCTTGTCATATGAAGAGAATTATTTGCTAGGATAATAATTGCTTGTCAATGAATTAAATGTAATACAATGGCAATCCGGGTTATATGTTAAAATCCTACGCGTGAACGCGTGAACTGCCAACATTATTACGCATATTAATTGATATGATGGAAAATAGGATATGCATAATATTTTTAAAATAGTTATATATATACAGTGGGGGGGAAAGTATTTAGTCAGCCACCAATTGTGCAAGTTCTCCCACTTAAAAAGATGAGAGAGGCCTGTAATTTTCATCATAGGTACACGTCAACTATGACAGACAAAATGAGAAAAAAATTCCAGAAAATCACATTGTAGGATTTTTAATGAATTTATTTGCAAATTATGGTGGAAAATAAGTATTTGGTCAATAACACAATTTCTCAATACTTTGTTATATACCCTTTGTTGGCAATGACACAGGTCAAACGTTTTCTGTAAGTCTTCACAAGATTTTCACACACTGTTGCTTGTATTTTGGCCCATTCCTCCATGCAGATCTCCTCTAGAGCAGTGATGTTTTGGGGCTGTCGCTGGGCAACACGGACTTTCAACTCCCTCCAAAGATTTTCTATGGGGTTGAGATCTGGAGACTGGCTAGGCCACTCCAGGACCTTGAAATGCTTCTTACGAAGCCACTCCTTCGTTGCCCGGGCGGTGTGTTTGGGATCATTGTCATGCTGAAAGACCCAGCCACGTTTCATCTTCAATGCCCTTGCTGATGGAAGGAGGTTTTCACTCAAAATCTCACGATACATGGCCCCATTCATTCTTTCCTTTACACAGATTAGTCGTCATGGTCCCTTTGCAGAAAAACAGCCCCAAATCATTATGTTTCCACCCCCATGCTTCACAGTAGGTATGGTGTTCTTTGGATGCAACTCAGCATTATTTGTCCTCCAAACACGACGAGTTGAGTTTTTACCAAAAAGTTATATTTTGGTTTCATCTGACGATATGACATTCTCCCAATCCTCTTCTGGATCATCCAAATGCACTTTAGCAAACTTCAGACGGGCCTGGACATGTACTGGCTTAAGCAGGGGGACACGTCTGGCACTGCAGGATTTTAGTCCCTGGCGGCGTAGTGTGTTACTGATGGTAGGCTTTGTTACTTTGGTCCCAGCTCTCTGCAGGTCATTCACTAGGTCCCCCCGTGTGGTTCTGGGATTTTTGCTCACCGTTCTTGTGATAATTTTGACCCCACGGGGTGAGATCTTGCGTGGAGCCCCAGATCGAGGGAGATTATCAGTGGTCTTGTATGTCTTCCATTTCCTAATAATTGCTCCCACAGTTGATTTCTTCAAACCAAGCTGCTTACCTATTGCAGATTCAGTCTTCCCAGCCTGGTGCAGGTCTACAATTTTGTTTCTGGTGTCCTTTGACAGCTCTTTCGTCTTGGCCATAGTGGAGTTTGGAGTGTGACTGTTTGAGGTTGTGGACAGGTGTCTTTTATACTGATAACAAGTTCAAACAGGTGCCATTAATACAGGTAACGAGTGGAGGACAGAGGAGCCTCTTAAAGAAGAAGTTACAGGTCTGTGAGAGCCAGAAATCTTGCTTGTTTGTAGGTGACCAAATACTTATTTTCCACCATAATTTGCAAATATATTCATTAAAAATCCTACAATGTGATTTTCTGGAGAAAAAAAATCTTAATTTGTCTGTCATAGTTGATGTGTACCTATGATGACAATTACAGGCCTCTCTCATCTTTTTAAGTGGGAGAACTTGCACAATTGGTGGCTGACTAAATACTTGTTTTCCCCACTGTATATATAGAGGTGACAGCATTGGAAATGCTTTTGGCGGTTAATCTGCTTCTGTTTTGTGGGTTGCACTGTGTGCTGTTTTCGATGGATGGGTCCTGGCCTCTCGAGGCCGTAGGGATCCGGAGGGACATGGGTGGGATGCTGATCACTGGGATGACGGCTCAACTTGGGATGGGGAGTGGCTTTAGCGGGGGAATTAGTGGAGAACAATTGAAGGGTTACTCCGTAGCAATGCAAATATCACGGTACAGCTATATGGACATTCAATCATTACGGTATTTTTTATTGGTAAATTTACAAACATATATAATGATAAATAGACTTGAAACTTGTATCTCATTATGGTGTATGGTGAAATAAGTATAGCCAGTTATAATTGTAATGGCTTAGCTGATAATAACAAAAGAAGAACAATATTTACATGGCTCAAAGAGAAGGAATATAATATCTATTGTATACAGGAAACTCATTCAACAATTCGAGATGAAGTTGCGTGGAAAAAAGAATGGGGGGGGTGGGGAATATACTTCTCCCATGGGCAAAGAAATTCAAAAGGGGTGATGATATTAATTAATAGTAATTTCGATCCGAATGTGCAAATTGTCCAAATAGATACGCAAGGTAGATGGATTATTTTAAACATGTTATTGGACCATAAACAGATATGGCTCATTAACCTTTACGGACCAAATAATGATGATCCACAATTCTTTGACAATATATATAATAAATTATCAACCCTGCAAGCAATTCAAGACAATATTATTATGGTGGGTGATTATAATACTGTTTTAAATAGCTCAATGGACCGTAAAGGAAATCACACCACAAACAATCACCCACATGCTCTTAAGGAAATCGTGAACGTCATGGATACATTAGAACTAGTAGATATATGGAGGCTTAAATATCCTGATCTAGTGAGATATACATGGCGGAGACTCAATCAAGCTAGTCGTCTTGACTTCTTTCTTATGTCATTCTCGTTGGCACCAAAAGTTTAAAAAAGTGTTGATAGGGGACAGAATGCGGTCGGACCATCATATAATAGGCATATCAATTACTCTAACTGAATTTCCACGTGGGTGAGGATATTGGAAATTTAATCAAAGCCTATTGGATGATAATTTATTTATAATTAGAACAAAGGAATTTAAAACTGATTTTTTCCAACATAACATAGGTACAGCGAATCCCCTTATTGTATGGGACACCTTTAAATGTGCCTTTAGAGGCCATGCAATTCAGTACTCATCTCGAAAAGAAAAGCAATTTAGGTCAAAAGAGTTTATACTAAGAAAGGAAATAGAAGGTCTAACAGAACAGATAGATGGCAATAAAAACTGTAACATAGAGGCTCAGAATAAATTAGAGGAAAAACAAAAAGAAATGGAGAAACTTATTCAAGAAAGATCAAGTGTAATATATTATAAAAATAAAGCAAACTGGATGGAATATGGGGAAAAATGCACAAAATTATTTTTTAATCTTCAACATAGGAATGCTACCAAAAATAACTTAATGAAACTGGTTACAATTGACGGAGCCACCCATAATTCATCAAATGATATTTTGAAGGAAGAAACAAAGTACTTTAAGCATATGTTTTCTTTTCAGTCGCCTCCATCTCCTCTAACTGAAGCTAATTGTAGAGATGTTTTTTCTATTGATAATGTCAAATTAACAGCCACACAGAAAGACTAATGTGAAGGTGAAATAACAGAGGAGGAACTTCTGGATGCAATTAAATACTTTAAGTCTGGGAAAACTCCAGGGTTGGATGGCATACCAGTCGAGGTATACCAAACCTTTTTTGATATACTAAGAGGACCATTATTAGCATGTTTTAACCACTCCTATGTAAATGGTAGATTATCTGACACTCAAGAAGAAGGTCTGATCTCATTATTACTGAAACAGGATACAAGTGGAAAATATAAAGATCCAGTCAATTTACAAAATTGGAGGCCCCTTACACTTCAGTGTTGTGATGCAAAAATCCTAGCAAAATGTATAGCGCATAGAATTAAAAAGGTATTGTCGGATATTATTCATTCTAATCAGACAGGTTTTTTACATGGAAGATACATTGGAGATAATATAAGGCAAGTATTGGAAACAATAGAACACTATGGAAAATATGGGAAACCAGGCCTGCTATTCATAGCAGACTTCGAAAAGGCATTTGATAAAGTTCGAATGGGGTTTATATATAAATGCCTGGAGCATTTCCATTTTGGAGAATCTCTTATAAAATGGGTCAAAATCATTTATAGTAACCCTAGGTGTAAAATAGTAAATAATGGCTATTTCTCAGAAAGTTTTAAACTGTCAACAGGAGTGAGACAAGGTTGTCCACTATCGGCATATCTATTTATTGTGGCCATCGAGATGTTAGCTATTAAATTCAGATCCAATAATAATATCAGAGGATTAGAAATCCAGGGCTTAAAAACAAAGGTGTCATTGTACGCTGATGATTCATGTTTTCATTTAAATCCACAACTAGAATCCCTCCACAGCCTCATAGAGGATCTAGATCTACATTTTCTAACCTCTCTGGATTACAACCAAATTATGACAAATGTACTATATTACGTATTGGATCACTAAAAAATACAATTTTTACATTACCATGTAGTTTACCAATAAAATGGTCTGATGGTGATGTGGATATACTCGGAATACATATCCCAAAGGAAATAAATGATCTCACTTCAATACATTTTAATAGAAAGTTAGCAAAAATAGATAAGATCTTACTACCATGGAAAGGAAAATACCTGTCAATTTGTGGATAGATCACCCTGATTAACTCTTTAGTATTATCCCAGTTTACCTATTTGCTTATGGTCTTGCCTACGCCTAGCGAACAGTTTTTTAAATTATATGAGAAAAAAATATTCAATTTTATTTGGAACGGCAAGCCAGACAAAATTAAAAGGGCATATTTAAATAATGAATATGAATTTGGAGGACAGAAATTATTAAATATTAAAGCATTAGACCTATCACTAAAAGCTTCAGTCATACAAAAGTTATACTTAAATCCGAATTGGTTCTCAAGCAAATTAGTAAGATTGTCTCACCCAATGTTCAAGAAAGGCCTTTTTCCCTTTATTCAGATTACAACTACTCATTTGCAGTTATTTGAAAAGGAAATAATCTCCCAAATATCACTATTTCTAAAACAAGCCATAGAAAGTTGGTTGCAATTTCAATTTAATCCTCCAGAAACTACAGAACAAATAATGCAACAAATATTGTGGTTAAATTCAAATATACTAATTGACAAAAAACCTTAATTTTTTGACAGAATGTTTAAAAAAGCTTTAATCTTCGTAAATGATATCATCGGTGTCACGATCGTCGTATTGAATAGACCAAGGCGCAGCGTGATGAACGAACATGGTTAACTTTATTATCTTTAGTGATAATAGAAACAACAATCAACAAAACAACAAACGACTCGTAACGTCCTCGGTAACAATGACCAAACCAACTGGAACGAGAACCCACAAACACAAAGGGAAAACAGACAATTTAAATATGGCTCCCAATCAGAGACAACCAACGACAGCTGACACTCGTTGCCTCTGATTGGGAGTCACTCTAGCCAACATAGAAATAAACACAACAGAATGAACACACCCTGGCTCAACATATAGAGTCCCAGAGCCAGGGTGTGACAGTACCCCCCCCCTAAAGGCGCGGACTGCGACCGCGCCTCAATTTGAACAAAACAGGGGAGGGCTGGGTGGGCATACCTCCTCGGCGGCGGTTCTGGCTCCGGCCTTGCCCACCACCCTCCAATAAACCCCCCATAGCGCCCCTGGTCCAGTCTGGCCCCGCTGGCTGGAGCTGAACTGGACTTAGCAGGAGCGGTTAGCTTCAGCTCCGTAGTGGAGCAGTTGACCGGGACCTTACCAGGCACCGGTGACCCAGGCACGGGTTGTGCTGGACTGACGACGCGCACCCCTGGCTTGGTGCGTGGAGGAGGAACGGGCCTTACCAGGCTGACGACGCACACCATAGGCTTGGTGCGTGGAGCAGGGACAGGCCGGACTGGGCTGGCGACGCACCCCGTAGGCTTGGTGCGTGGAGCAGGGACAGGCCGGGCTGGGCTGGCGACGCACACCGTAGGCTTGGTGCGTGGAGCAGGGACAGGCCGGACCGGGCTGGCGACGCACACCGTAGGCTTGGTGCGTGGAGCAGGGACAGGCCGGACTGGGCTGGCGACGCACACCGTATGCTTGGTGCGTAGAGCAGGGACAGGCCGAACTGGGCTGGCGACGCACACCGTAGGCTTGGTGCGTGGAGCAGGGACAGGCCGGACCGGGCTGGCGACGCACACCGTAGGCTTGGTGCGTGGAGCAGGGACAGGCCGGACTGGGCTGGCGACGCACACCGTAGGCTTGGTGCGTGGAGCAGGGACAGGCCGAACCGGGCTGGCGACGCACACCGTAGGCTTGGTGCGTGGAGCAGGGACAGGCCGGACCGGGCTGGCGACGCACACCGTAGGCTTGGTGCGTGGAGCAGGGACAGGCCGGACTGGGCTGGCGACGCACACCGTAGGCTTGGTGCGTGGAGCAGGGACAGGCCGAACCGGGCTGGCGACGCACACCGTACACTTGGTGCGAGGGGCCGGAACAGGCCGGACCGTACTGGGGACACACACCACTGGCTCTACCTCGGGATCTGGAACGGGCCGGACCGGACTGGTTACACACCCCAGTACCTCTCGCCGTGCCTCTACACCTTCCTTCCCTGCTTTGACCAGTGGCCCCCGTAACCTGGTGGCCTTCTGAATCCGCCCCTTTTCTGCCTCCGTCAGCCCCGTCGTCCATGCCGTGTGCCCCCCCCCTAAAAAAATTCTGGGGTTGCCTCTCGCCTGTCCGACGTTGACACTGCTGACGCCGCTGCTCCTCTCTCGCCAGGGCCTTAATCCTAGCCCATGGCCCTTTTCCCCCGAGCATGTCCTCCCAGGACCACACTTTGCCCACCTGGGCCATCGCCAACCTCTCCATCTCCTTTCCCGGCGCTTCCTCCCATGTCCAGTCCAAGATCTGCCCCTGGAAACGCTGCTTGGTCCTTGTATGGTGGGTTCTTCTGTCACGATCGTCGTATTGAATAGACCAAGGCGCAGCGTGATGAACGAACATGGTTAACTTTATTATCTTTAGTGATAATAGAAACAACAATCAACAAAACAACAAACGACTCGTAACATCCTCGGTAACAATGACCAGAACGAGAACCCACAAACACAATGGGAAAACAGACAATTTAAATATGGCTCCCAATCAGAGACAACCAACGACAGCTGACACTCGTTGCCTCTGATTGGGAGTCACTCTAGCCAACATAGAAATAAACACAACAGAATGAACACACCCTGGCTCAACATATAGAGTCCCAGAGCCAGGGTGTGACAATCGGTAGGACTGGTGAAGTTATGTCGCACATGCATCTAACAAAAACATATGGAAACGTCTGCTCTACCCAAAATTACAACCAAATAATTGCAGCCTTACCGCAAAAGTGGAAGAGGAAAGTGGAAGGGGGAGAAAGTAAGGAACTTGTCTGTCGGCCTTGCATTAAAGAACATAATTGGTTAAGGAAAACTGTGATATATAAAAAAGTATATCAGTTTCACTTAAGGACCAAATGATTGACAGCCGTCCCATATAGATTGCAAAATAGTTGGGAAGAGATTTTTGACGTACCGATCCCATGGCATAGTGTTTATGAACTGACACGCAAAACGACACCGGATTCAAAAATTTGAATCTTTCAATTTAAATTATTGTATACACAATTCTTGCTACCAATATAATGTTATTTATATGGGGGATACAATCTTCCCAGCTCTGCAGATTTTGCTGTGAAGAGACAGAATCATTAGATCATTTGTTTTGGTTCTGTCCATTTGTAGCTTGTTTTTGGACACAGGTCCAGGAATGGCTAAAGGATTGCAATATTTACCTGGAGCTAACCTTGCAGATAGCATTACTGGGTGATCTGAAAATTCATAGTCAATCGATCAATATTATAATAATACTTTTAGCAAAAATGTTTATTTTTAATTCACAATCTGTAGAAGCAATGAGAATAGAAAGGTTCAGAACTTTTGTAAAACATCACAGTACGGTTGAAATATATATGGCAAATAGAAATCCTATATGGATGGTGTTAAGAGATAGATGGGAGGTATTGAATAGAGTTGAAGGATGGGACTAATAACAAATAACAACAAATAATAACAAAGATAGCTAATAATGTAAGCACACTGTGTCCATAATAAGTATATAGGTTGTATGTTGGGAGCTTTTGGGAAAGAGCACAGTTAGAAAGATATGGCATATAGAAGCAAACCGGATGGACATCATGAAAATGATCGGAGAGGTTGAGAGTAGAAGAAGTTCAGGAGCAAAAAAAATAAAATAAAAATATATATAATATAATTATTGTAAAATTAACTGTGTCCATAAGGTGTAGATAGTAAGTATAGACCGGAAGTAGAGGCCTGGGCATTGTTGTTCACTAATTTACTCCAAGTAGGGAAAGGATGGTGGGGTTGAAAAGTAATAAAGGGGAGTATATATATAAAAAACATGGGGGATTGGAAGTGATGCAGACAATTACATTGATAGAAGATACAATCTATCTGCAATATTAAGCTGATCCATCCCCCCCAAAAAAAAGATTTAAAAAAAAAGAAAAGAAAATCGGACTTTAGTGAGTTCAAGTCAACTGGGAACTCGGGAAAAACGAGCTACGACTGGGAAAATACGCTTTGAACTTTCATCAAACTCTGAATTGTAAATCGGGAACTCTGGCATCTTTCTAGAGCTACGACCTGAAGATCACTGACGTCATCATGATTCAACCTTTTTTTTCTTTGAGTTCCCAGTTGGGTTTCTTCGGATGGGGCCACAGTGTCTCCGGACCGCTCCTGTCTCAGCCTCCAGTATTTATGCTGCAGTAGTTTATGTGTCGGGGGGCTGGGGTTAGTTGGTTATACCTGGAGTACTTCTCCTGTCTTATCCAGTGTCCTGTGTGAATTTAAGTATGCTCTCTCTAATTCTCTCGTTCTCTCTTTCTCTCTGAGAACCTGAGCCCTAGGACCATACGTCAGGACTACCGGGCATGATGACACCTTGCTGTCCCCAGTCCGCCTGGCCTTGCTGCTATTCCAGTTTCAACTGTTCTGCCTGCAGTTACGAAACCCCTACCTGTCCCAGACCTGCTGTTTTCAACTCTTAATGATCGGCTATGAAAAGCCAACTGAGAGACCTGAGCCCTAGGACCATACGTCGGGACTACCGGCCGTGGTGACTCCTTGCTGTCCCCAGTCCGCCTGGCCTTGCTGCTATTCCAGTTTCAACTGTTCTGCCTGCGGTTATGGAACCCCTACCTGTCCCAGACCTGCTGTTTTCAACTCTTAATGATCGGCTATGAAAAGCCAACTGAGATTTATTCCTGATTATTATTTGACCATGCTTGTCACTTATGAACATTTTTGAACATCTTGGCATGGTTCTGTTATAATCTTCACCCGGCACAGCCAGAAGAGGACTGGCCACCCCTCATAGCCTGGTTCCTCTCTAGGTTTCTTCCTAGGTTTTCGCCTTTCTAGGGAGTTTTTCCTAGCCACCGTGCTTCTACACCTGCATTACTAGCTGTTTGGGGTTTTAGGCTGGGTTTCTGTACAGCACTTCGAGATATTAGCTGATGTAAGAAGGGCTATATAAAATAAAATTGATTGATTGATTGATTGAAAGCACCATAAATCCAGAGAATGCCAGACCTTGATGACAAAGTTTGATGACAACATTTGCCCACGAAGGACCGCCACGCCACCTTCCTGTTCCAGTGAACACAGCACAACAAGGGGAGTCCAAACATGTCTTGTATGCTGCTGCATAAATGATTTAATTTATCTAGCTGCTGTGGTGATGGTAGTAATACTGGAGGATGTCCTGGGTAAACCCCAGGATGTAGACCACAGTTATCTAGCTGCTGTGGTGATGGTAGTAATACTGGAGGATGTCCTGGGTAAACCCCAGGATGTAGACCACAGTTATCTAGCTGCTGTGGTGATGGTAGTAATACTGGAGGATGTCCTGGGTAAACCCCAGGATGTAGACCACAGTTATCTGGCTGCTGTGGTGATGGTAGTAATACTGGAGGATGTCCTGGGTAAACCCCAGGATGTAGACCACAGTTATCTAGCTGCTGTGGTGATGGTAGTAATACTGGAGGATGTCCTGGGTAAACCCCAGGATGTAGACCACAGTTATCTAGCTGCTGTGGTGATGGTAGTAATACTGGAGGATGTCCTGGGTAAACCCCAGGATGTAGACCACAGTTATCTAGCTGCTGTGGTGATGGTAGTAATACTGGAGGATGTCCTGGGTAAACCCCAGGATGTAGACCACAGTTATCTAGCTGCTGTGGTGATGGTAGTAATACTGGAGGATGTCCTGGGTAAACCCCAGGATGTAGACCACAGTTATCTGGCTGCTGTGGTGATGGTAGTAATACTGGAGGATGTCCTGGGTAAACCCCAGGATGTAGACCACAGTTATCTAGCTGCTGTGGTGATGGTAGTAATACTGGAGGATGTCCTGGGTAAACCCCAGGATGTAGACCACAGTTATCTAGCTGCTGTGGTGATGGTAGTAATACTGGAGGATGTCCTGGGTAAACCCCAGGATGTAGACCACAGCATATAGAGTTAGTATTTTTTTAGGCCTTATCTATTCAGATTCACCAATGTCCCCCTTTCTGAGAATATGAAGACACCAACAAAAGGTTGGTTGAACCTCACAAAGCAGTCGGTCTATGAAGGAACTATATGTTTCTCTCATGATATTTTGACTATCAGGGAGGGATTCAACAGTCTTAGTCAAGGGTTTCATAAAATGTGTTTTTATTTTATCAGGTACTTTTTCATATAGTACATTAACTGTTCTCACACACACACACACACACACACCCACACACACACACACACACACACACACACACACACACACACACACACACACACACACACACACACACACACACACACACACACACACACACACACACACACACACACACACAGACACACAGGTACTTGTTAATATGGTTTATGAGGACAATCAGTTTATAACATGGTTTATGGGGACACACCTTTCCCATGGTCCTATCAATGAAATGTAATGTTTTATGTAGAAGACACATCTGACTTCCGATTGGTTCATAGGATCATACTGAAGTAACACGTCTGTAAACACATGAGTTGATAGAATTCTCCTCACTCCTACTCTTGAGGAGGGCTGGATGGAGGGCAACTTCAACCTGAAAACAAACACATATTGTCCACATACCCTCTCAGGTTGTACAACGCATTTAACACAACAGTTGTTTGGAACAAAATATTGACCCAACCGTTGTGTCAAATGCTTTGTATATCAGTGGTACAACCTGAGTCTGTATGGGGCCATTAAGGGGAAAATGACACTGAGTTTACAAGCTGTAATTTCAATCAAATTGAGATGTATAAAGTCACACATGATACAGCAGCTATGCATCAGCACACTGAACCCTCAACCTCTGACCCCTGATTGAGAGAAGAACCCAACAGTCTGCCTCCAGTTTGACCATCATCTCCTCCAGTCTGACAACAGGAACTTCCTACCACAACCAATCATCACAACCTCTGAAAGAAAAACACGCCCCTCACACAAACTCAGACCCGTCAGAGCAAGAACTGAACGATGTCCAAGATCATCCATCCCCTACATGACTCAATTACTGAACGATGTCCAAGATTATCCATCCCCTACATGACTCAATTACTGAACGATGTCCAAGATCATCCATCCCCTACATGACTCAATTACTGAACGATGTCCAAGATCATCCATCCCCTACATGACTCAATTACTGAACGATGTCCAAGATCATCCATCCCCTACATGACTCAATTACTGAACGATGTCAAAGATCATTGTATTATATTATATGATAATATATTATATCCATAGGCTACACTCAGTATAGTGTTAATGATGACTTTCAGCTAATTATCTTCAGTTTGGTGCATAGTGAATATGAATCATGTCTCTATGGAAACATCAATGTAAATTCACCTTAGGTTTTTACTCCTCACTTTCCCTTTCAGGTCTATAGGGTTTTGCTGCCCCCTGCTGGAGACTGGAGCACAAGGCAGTCCCTGGCTTTATTTGGGCAGCTGGAGGATGAGGCCCTCCTCACCTGTTGTGACGGGTCCAACAAATATCCCCTGGTGAAGGCAGGGTTCTATCTCATCCAACGCTTCAATGACTCTTATGGGAGGCAGTGAGCATTTCCCATGTTAAGCTATGGAATTAATTGTACAGTATTGGATTGGTGTTGGCATGGGGTAGAGGGAGTTTACATATACCAGTCATTTCCTTTTAAATCCATGAAGGGAAGTGGACAAGTTCACACTTAGAAAGGAGATAATAGTTCCACACCCCATGTGTCCTGATAACTACAGGAATGGAACCATATTGAGGTTGTCTGCTTTCTATAGTCTCCCGAGTGGTGCAGTGGTCTAAGGCACTGCATCACAGTGATAGCTGTGCCACTGGAGATCTTGGTTCAAATCCAGGCTCTGTCGTAGCCGTCAGCGACCGGGCGGCGCACAATTGGTCCAGGGTAGGGGAGGGACTGGCCGGCAGGGATGTAGCTCAGTTGGTAGAGCATGGTGTTTGCAATGCCAGGGTTGTGGTTTCGATTCCCATGGGGGCCAGTATGAAAAATATATATAATAATAATATGCCATTTAGCGGAAGCTTTTATCCAAAGCGACTTACAGTCATGTATATATATATATATATATACACTAACGGTAAGTTGCTCTGGATAAGAGCGTCTGCTAATTGACGTAAATGTGTATGGTTTGAGAGAGAGAGAAAACATCAGGTAAAGTTCTGGGGGATGTCAGCCATGAAGTTGTCTAAACACAGCTGGAATATAATTTGTTTGTGATTCATTGTTAATGGATTTTCCATTAGGAACACAGGGGGAAAACCTAACACAACAACACACATAACACACAACCAATAAAAACAAAGGGGGAGGAAACCACTAAAGTCATTACCATATTGTCATTTTCTAACGACAGGGAGAAAACATGTAAAATCTAGAAGACTACTTTAGATCTGGTCAGAAGAAGCCTAGTGCACTACGTAGGGAACAGGGAGAGATTTGGGACAGAGACAGTAACTCCTGTATGGAAATCTTCATTCTAATGACAGTGAGCAAATCTCCACCCTATTCCCTATGTAGTGCACTACTTTAGATCTGATCAGAAGTAGCCTAGTACACTACGTAGGGAACAGGGTGTCATTTGGGCCAGAGTCAGTAACTCCCCTGGGTATGAATTGTCTCTCTATCTTATCTGTCTATGCTTGGTTGACCTAGCAACTGGGTCTGTTTTAATGTCCAGACAGCATGTACCCAACAGTGAGGTCAGTGGGATTGGAGAGAGTCCCCTCTCCCTCTCTCTGTCTCCTCCCGAGTATCATTTCTTACTCGGCAGGATCCGTCCACGTTATCGGAGGGCTCCTGGCAAGCGGGGAGTCGCCGACCCGCGTTCAATGTGCCGGTCCGCTTAGCGAGTGCGTCCCGCACGCCCCCATGTCTTCTTTTTTTTCATTTTCATATTTTTGAAAAAATAATTTTTCGTTTTTTTTTTTCTGCTTCAAAGTAGATTAAGTCAGCTTCTCCAACATTCCGGTTTTTTCTCTGCTTCAAAGTAGATTAAGTGAAGCTTCACCTCCATTCAGGCAGTTATCACACCCCCCCACCCGGATTCGACCCCACTGGTCATTTAAAGACGTGTTTGGCTACGGGCACGTGGTAAGTTATGCGTTCACCTGGTAGTCGTCTTTTTTTTCATTTTCATATTTATGAAAAAAAATATTTTTTATTTTTTTGGTAGTCATTTATCAGACACTCTTATCCAGAGCGACTTACAGTTAGTGATGCATATTTTCTTCATATTTTTTATTTATTTTTATATATATGTTTTTTTCTAGCTTTATAAAAAAACAAACGGATAAAAATCTGGTTTTCCTATTTGAAAAAAGTTGAAAGGCAACGTGGATCTACTGTGGTGTAGTTCTTCCCAGCATTGCAACCAAATCAGATTTGTATTACAAGTGAATAGGTGTGTCTGTGTGAGTGTGTGTGTGAGTGAACCTGTCCTACATCACCTGGTATACTCGGCAGCTGGGTAAACACCTCCCGAGTATCATTTCTTACTCGGCAGGATCCGTCCACGTTTTCGGAGGGCTCCTGGCAAGCGGGGAGTCGCCGACCCGCATTCAATGTGCCGGTCCGCTTAGCGAGTGCGTCCCGCACGCCCCCATGTCTTCTTTTTTTTCATTTTCATATTTTTGAAAAAATAATTTTTCATATTTTTTTTTCTGCTTCAAAGTAGATTAAGTCAGCTTCTCCAACATTACGTTTTTTTCTCTGCTTCAAAGTAGATTAAGTGAAGCTTCACCTCCATTCAGAGCCTGCTGATCTTCACATATGTTGCTCTTTATATGCCCCCCAACCATAATCTGGAAATATATTAATTTCAGACTTCTGGACATAAAACTTACATATTGTGTAAACCACACACAGACATGTGAAATCCCTTAGCTAGATGAGCCTCAAACATCAGAGCAATGGCCTAGGCGACAACACCTTGGGTGGGCAATTGTCTTCCAAATGAATGTTCATATATAACACGCCATTCTCCAAATCAATATTTCTATATAACATGCCATTCTCCTTGCATTATGCTGTTGGGTCAGGGAGGAGGGAGGTTGCAATGCTGGGAAAAACACCTCCACAGCAGATCAACACAGCATTGCAACATTTTTCGAATGAAAGTAACAGCGCCCTTGGGCACCCCTGTAGTTTATTTTTAGTCATTTAGCAGACACTCTTATCCAGAGTGACTTAATATATTTTTTGTGTAATTATTTTTTTCATACCTGCCCCCCAGTGGGAATCAAACCCTAAACCCTGGCATTGCAAATACCATGCTCTACAAACTGAGCCTCCTCATCCCTGCCACAATTCAGACTACTGGACATAATTATAATTCCTATCTAAACCTAACGGCTTGTGAAACCCCCACACAGAGGTGTGAAATTCCTCAACTTGAGGAGCTTCAAACATCAGAACAATGGCCTGACAACACCTGAGACATTTTTTAGGAAGATGGCATCATCTGGTTCTATTGCCAACATGATTAGCTAAGTTATAAAAAAGTATATTACAGAGTTAGGCTTTCACAATAACATTCCTGGAAACAGATTGTAATTTTGATGCGCATAGGAATCATGAGTGCATTCAGGTGCGTATGCCACGGCTAAGTTTATTCACAGTAGACAAACAGGCTCATTCTGTTCAGAATAACCCTGCTCCTGAGTGGCGCAGTGGTCTAAGGCACTGCATCGCAGTGCAAAACTGTGCCACTAGATCCTGGTTCGTATCCAGGCTCTGTCGCAGCCGGCCGCGACCGGGAGACTCATGGGCGGCGCGCAATTGGCCCAGCGTCGTCCAGGGTAGGGGAGGGAATGGCCGGCAGGGATGTAGCTCAGTTGATAGAGCATGGCGTTTGCAACGCCAGGGTTGTGGGTTCGATTCCCACAGGGGGCCAGTATAAAAAAATATATATGTAAGTCGCTCTGGATAAGAGCGTCTGCTAAATGACTAAAATGTAAAATGTAAAATGTAACCCAGGGTATGACGTCATGTCATCTTGTAACTATACATCAAATATAGTGATCATAAATGTTGACACTGTATTTGACATGAGTTTTATAATAAGAAAATTTGAAGTGCACATTTGGACTCATGGGTGTTTTGCTTGCTTGTATGACATCAAAGCAGTATTTATTATAGTCCTCAACGTCTCATCTTTCAAAATACATTTAGTCCTCTGAAGCGTAGAGCCTGTGGTCTGAAGTCATGTATAGCATGTTACTGTACAGCCACTGCGTACCAATTTAGGCGTTTATCAGTGCCATTTTCAACCTGTATACTTTAAAGGGCTACATACAAATTGTGCAACAATATTGCATTTTTAAAAGCCTGTTATATTAAATGAAGTGCCCTTTAATATAGACCACATGTAAAATTCAATAAATCAGATTTTTTTATATGAGTAAAGATTTGCAAAAGTGCTAAAATTCTGCATTTTGGCATGTCCCTCTGTGCACACTCTGTGACTTCTAGGACTATTTTAACCCACTTAACCACAGAATTCCCCCAAGTTTTCAGGATCATTGTAAAGCCCTAGTTATTCTGTTGCTTTGACAAAGTCATTTCGGGAGATTGTGATTTATTTAATGTGATTAGTGATTCATTTTAAAGGGGCAATCAGCAGATGCAACATCCATTGATTCTTGAAGAATATAACCTATAAATGAAGAGTGAAAACAGTGGAGTGAGGCAGAGCGAGAAAGAAAGAGTGAAAACAGTGGAGTGAGACAGAGTGAGAGAGAGAGAGAATTGTGAGGAGAGAGAGTGAAAACAATGGAGTGCGACAGAGTGAGAGAGAGAGAGAATTGTGAGGAGAGAGAGAGAGTGAAAACAGTGGAGTGAGAGAAAGAGAAAGAGAGAGAGAGAGAGAGAGAGAAAGAAAGAGAGAGAGGGAGTTGTCAGGAGAGAGAAAGAGTGAAAACAGTGGAGTGAGACAGCGAGAGAGAGTTGTGAGGAGAGAGAGAGTGAAACAGTGGAGTGAGAGAGAGAGAGAGAGAGTTGTGAGGAGAGAGAAATAGTGAAAACAGTCGAGTGAGGCAGAGAGAGTTGTGAGGATAGAGAAAGAGAGAGTGAAAACAGTGGAGTGAGACAGAACGAGAGAGAAAGTGAATTGTGAGAAGAGAGAGAGTGAAAACAGTGGAGTGAGTCAGAGCGAAAGAGAGAGAGAGCTGTGAAGAGAGAGAAAGAGTGAAAACAGTGGAGTAAGAGAGAGAGAGAGAGAGAGAGAGAGAGAGAGAGAGAGAGAGAGAGAGAGAGAGAACTGTCCACAATGTTAATAGGAACAAAGATTTGTGTTCCTAGGTTAGGGCCCTTAATATGGAATACATTAAATAGAGTGGTTAGAATATATAAAGGGTAACAGTTTCTATGAAGTACATCCAGTCGTCTGAAAAAGTTTGGGCACCCCTCTGAGGCTGCATAATAATTTACTCTGTCGTCACAGAAAATGATCACAGTGGCATGCCATTCATTTTCTAATAAAAGCTGAGTAATGGGCTATTGTCCAGACAAAGATTTTTAGTGTAGCAATATTAAGTTGTATGAAATTAAATCAGATGTGAAAAATAGGCTATGCCTCAGCCCAATAGGGAATGTCCTCTTGGTGTAACGGTCAAGCTGTTGCTTTCTCCCGCGGTAGACCTGGTTCATATCCCGTCGGTTACATTAAGCAGTCTATTCTCTGAAAATAGTCCAGACAGCATGTACCCAACAGTGAGGTCAGTGGGATTGGAGAGAGTCCCCTCTCCCTCTCTCTGTCTCCTCCCGAGTATCATTTCTCACTCGGCAGGATCCGTCCACGTTATCGGAGGGCTCCTGGCAAGCGGGGAGTCGCCGACCCGCGTTCAATGTGCCGGTCCGCTTAGCGAGTGCGTCCCGCACGCCCCCATGTCTTCTTTTTTTTCATTTTCATATTTTTGAAAAAATAATTTTTCATATTTTTTTTTCTGCTTCAAAGTAGATTAAGTCAGCTTCTCCAACATTCCGGTTTTTTCTCTGCTTCAAAGTAGATTAAGTGAAGCTTCACCTCCATTCAGGCAGTTATCACACCCCCCCACCCGGATTCGACCCCACTGGTCATTTAAAGACGTGTTTGGCTACGGGCACGTGGTAAGTTATGCGTTCACCTGGTAGTCGTCTTTTTTTTCATTTTCATATTTATGAAAAAAAATATTGTTTATTTTTTTGGTAGTCATTTAGCAGACACTCTTATCCAGAGCGACTTACAGTTAGTGATGCATATTTTCTTCATTTTTTTTATTTTTTTTTAAATATATTTTTTTCTAGCTTTATAAAAAAACAAACGGATAAAAACCTGGTTTTCCTATTTGAAAAAAGTTGAAAGGCAACGTGGATCTACTGTGGTGTAGTTCTTCCCAGCATTGCAATCAAATCAGATTTGTATTACATATTGCCTGGAGTGATTTAAAAAGGAAAGAAAGCTCTAATCTTTACCCAAATGGTCTCAAATGATAGGCCTGATCACCCTGGACCAATGCCTGTTGGTAATTTCAGTAGAACCAAGCAACTCAAGTAGCTATTCAACCTCAAAACTACCTGGTTTTGCTATACATTCAAAACAGCAGTATAATGTGACATTTTTTTATGGGCATTTAAAAATGACAGAAAATCTTTTCCAAAATGGTCTCAAATGAGCTGTACTCTCAGGCCCATGGGAGAAAGGGTTTTACTAGGCAGGGAGTGTAGAACAAGATGCATGGAGCTCCAGAGGTCACAAGGTCAATGTGGGCCTGCATGGATGTCAGCAGGGCATGAGGGAGAAGGCCCAAGTGAATAGGTGTGTCTGTGTGAGTGTGTGTGTGAGTGATGTATGTTGTTAAGCTATGGAATTAATTGTACAGCATTGGATTGGTGTTGGCATGGGGTAGAGGGAGTTTACATATACCAGTCATTTCCTTTTAAATCCATGAAGGGAAGTGGACAAGTTCACACTTAGAAAGGAGATAATAGTTCCACACCTCATGTGTCCTGATAACTACAGGAATGGAACCATATTGAGGTTGGCTGCTTTCTATACGGTTTGATGGGAGAGAGAGAGAGAGAGAGAGAGAGAGAGAGAGAGAGAGAGAGACAGAGAGAGAGAGAGAGAGAGAGAGAGAGAGAGAGAGAGAGAGAGAGAGAGAGAGAGAGAGAGAGAGAGAGAGAGAGAGAGAGAGAGAGAGAGAGAGAGAGAGAGAGAGAGAGAGAGATGAGAGAGAGAGAGAGAGAGAGAGAGAGAGAGAGAGAGAGAGAGAGAGAGAGAGAGAGAGAGAGAGAGAGAGGAGAGAGAGAGAGAGAGAGAGAGAGAGAGAGAGAGAGAGAGAGAGAGAGAGAGAGAGAGAGAGAGAGAGAGAGAGAGAGAGAGAGAGAGAGAGTGAGTTTTAAATAATCTTTATTGGGTCTGGGAGCCCACCACACAAATACTCATACAAAACCGTATTTACACATCAATTAAAAACACAACTCCAATTCCTCCTCCACAGTAACTGAACACAACAGCATCTGAATGCCCCATATACTCATAAACAGATCAATATTGTTGACCAGTTTATAATAGGCAAACTCAATTCTTAGTCTTGCTGCCAACATTCCCTCCAGCATTCCCACCACATCCACAGACCCCTGTCCCCGAATACTGTTCTTTCGGGTCTTCCATATGGCTAATTTTGCTGCCCCTAACACAAAATTAAGCAACACAACTACAGCTTTCTGACTAAACCTGTACTTTGGCCCCAATATGTACAGTTGGGAAGAGAAAACCTCTCCCAGAGCTGAGAACCAATTAGTGATCAGGTCAATCATCCCGACCAACCTGGGACACTGTAAAAACAGATGTGCCAGAGTTTCAGGTTCAGCACAGAATGGACACTCCTCCCCAACAGTAGGATCCAGGTGTACCAGATACATGTTGGTGGCTATGGCTCCATGTATTATCCTCCATTGGAGGTCAGCTGTCCTCTTATCAATAGGCAGTTTGTATAGTGTTCGCCAACAGCCTTTTGGGGAGGCACCTGGACCAAGCACACCCGCCCACCTCGTCGATTTTACCCCTTCCAGGGAAGAGGCATGGGACACCTTTACACATGTTCTGTACATGGCCTTCTTTCCCACCTCCTTGAACTCCCCCAGCTCCGGGGTATCGAAGGAAAGCAGCATCCCCACGTCCTCCTCGAATGCCCCCGCCGCAGCACTAACAATCAGTGCAGGGAACACATAATCCAGACCCTCCTTCCACCGATCAGAATTGGAAGTGTCAGTCACATACTGCAGATGAAGTACTGGCAAGGAATCACAGACCTCAGCGACGACCTTCCTCAGTAGGCGAGACGATCGGATCCCCGCTCTTTCTCCCAGCTCCTCCAACGACCTATTCCTGTTCCACATCAGATGACCCAGCTTAGTACACCCCACGCCTAACAGGCATGAACGTAGGCTAGCTGAACCCAGAACACGGGACTGGATGGCAGTGTTGTGAAAAAGAGGCTCTTCAAAAAGCCACATCCCTGGTGGCGTGCAGGCCTTACGGGACTTGACCAGAACTCTCCAAGCCTGCATAACAGACTCATAAAATGGAGTCAGGCCAGGCAACTCACCCCCCTCCAGCTTTAAGAGGAAAAGGTGCTTGTCTAAGCCCAAACAGCCCGCTCTCCTCATCAATGCGTAGGCTGTGTCAACCCAGCTAGAACCGTCACTGTACAACAGTTTCTGGGCTGCTTGAAGCCGGAAAGCCATGATCCTGGAAGAAATGTCCACCAGGCCTTGCCCACCCTCGTGCAGTGGCAGGTACAGGGCTGAAGCTTTAATCCAATGTTGTCCAGACCAGAAGAAGTTGACAAGGGTCCTCTGAAGCTCTTGTATCAGACCCTTTGGTGGCTGTAAAATCATTAGTCTGTGCCACAGGGTAGAGGCAGCTAGGTTATTAGCTACCAGTACCCTTCCCCTATAAGACAGCTGTGGCAGCACCCATTTCCATCTTGACAGTCTGGCACACACTTTCTCCACTACACCCTCCCAGTTCTTTTTCTGAAAGACATCGGAGCCTAGAAAAACCCCCAAAGTCTTCATCCCATCTCTGCCCCACTGAAGCCCCCCTGGTAACCGTGGAGCGGACCCCATCTGAAGCTGGCCTGCCCACAGCGCTTCACTCTTTCCCCAATTGACTCTAGCTGAGGAGGCCCCCTCATACACCTTTAAGGCTTCTGAGAGAACCTTAACATCCTCACCCCCTTTAATAAAAACTGTCACGTCATCTGCATACGCAGACAGTGCTATCGTGGGACCCTTCATTACACCTGGCACAGAGAAACCAGTAAGCTTCGCTCTTAAAAAACAAAGCATTGGTTCAATCGCCAGACTGTATAACTGCCCTGAAATTGGGCATCCCTGCCTGATGCCCCTTTGGACAGGGATGGGACAACTCAAACCACCCCCCACCTTCACCATACACGAGGCCCCAGCATACAGTAACTTCATCCAAGACAAAAAAACATCCCCAACCCCAAAGGCTTTCATTGTTTTAAACAAGTACTGGTGGTCCACACGATCAAAAGCCTTCTCCTGATCCAAAGAAAGTAAACCCACATTTACATCAGACAGTTTACAAATGTCCAAAACATCTCTTATTAGAAACAAGTTGTCAACAATAGAGCGATCAGGTACACAGTAGGACTGGTCCTTGTGGACCAACAATCCCAGATACTCTTTCAACCTGTTTGAGAGACATTTAGAAACAATTTTATATTCTGCACACAGCAAAGCAACAGGTCTCCAATTTTTTATGAGAGCCAAATCCCCCTTTTTTGGCAACAGTGAAAGTACCGCACGTTGACAAGATACAGGAAGAGAGCCCTCATGAAAAGATTCACACACCACTTCATAAAAATCCTCCCCAATAGATCCCCAAAAGTGCTTGTAAAACTCAGATGGTAAACCATCAATGCCAGGGGCTCGGCCTGTTGAGAGCTGCATAACTGCTGTGGACAGCTCTTGCAGTGTAATGTCAGAGTCCAATGCGACTCTTTGCTCAGGTCCCAATTGAGGAAGACCGTGTAACAACTGTTCAGTACACAGAGAGTCACAATCCTCCGCCTTATAGAGGGCAGAATAGAAATCCACGGCATGTTGACGCATTTCACTGTCATCCGTGGTCACCTTCCCATCAGGGAGACGAAGGCAGACCATCTGTTTACGTTGCAATGTCGACTGTCCTAGGTTAAAAAAAAAAGCACTAGGAGCATCCATATCCTTGAGGGAAGCGAAACGAGACCTAATCAAGGCACCCTTCACTCTTTCATGCAGAAACGACCTCAATTCATGTTTCTTGTCCTGTAAGTTCATGACTAGTCCGGGGTCATTCTGAGTGAGCAACTTCAATTCAATAGATTTAATGTTCTGCTCAAGGGCCCTGATAGTCTCTTTAACTTCAATTCGAGACAGAGCAGTATACTGTTGACAAAATAATCGTATTTGGGCCTTCCCAACCTCCCACCATTGTCTCAAGGACTCAAAATTCCCTTTTGTAACCCTCCATTTTTCCCAAAACAACAAAAACCTTTCACAAAACATGACATCATGTAACAATTTAACATTAAAATACCAATAAGATGATGACCTTCGTGGACAGGACAAGTGAATATCAACAGTGACAATATGGTGATCAGAGAAACCCACAGGAGTAATGTCACACCTTCCAACCCTACTACAGTATTGCTCAGATACATACAACCTGTCTAACCTTGCTGCACTGACATGACCTTCATTAACTTTTAGCCATGTGTACTGCCTAACTTTTGCATTCCTTACTCTCCACACATCAGAAAGCTCAAACTCAGTTAATAGACCAGACAGACAAATTGCTGACCGCAGGTGAGGTTCTTCAGCGGTGCGATCAACAGTAAAGTCCACTGTACAGTTCCAGTCCCCCCCTAAAACCATACACCCCTCTTGGTCACACTGTCTTAAGGTTTCCTTTATTTTATCAAAACCAACAATACGCTCTGTACCCTCATTAGGAGCATAAACATTCAAAAAAACAAACAAAAACCCCATAACATCCACCTTGACCAATAAAACCCGACCCTTGACAATCTCTGTTGTAGATACCACAGTCACCCCTAAGCCTGAAGAAAACAAGATTGCCACCCCAGCACTGAAATTAGTACCATGACTGAGTATATGCTGCCCCTCCCACCACATACCCCAGTCAGCCGCATTTTCCTCATCACTATGTGTCTCCTGTAGGAAAACTACATTAAGCCTTTTCTGTTTTATTACTTCTAATACCCAAGCCCTCTTATTCCTGTCCCTTCCTCCATTAATGTTGAGAGAACCTACCCTTAGTACCTCCATTTAGAAAAGAAAAAGGAAAAGCAGAAGATACCACAGAGAAACCAGACAAAGAGAATAGAACACCCTATGAGGCATAATCATCATCATTATTTAAATTTTCTCTTAACCTGACCACGTTTCCCACCACCCTTTGCTGCTGCAACAGCAGTAACAAATTTCCTCAAGCGAAACCGCTTCTTCTCACTCAACTGGTCTAACCCCACCGTCTTCTGTAACATCACAGCTGACCTCACAAACTTATCAACATCAAAATAATCTGCCAATTTGACAGATTTCCCAAAAGTCTGATCCAGAAACCCTTTTACCTCCTCTAGATCGTAAATTGAGTCCTCACCAGCTGATACCGTATCAAGAGAGATATCCATATCCTTCTCCTGATCCTCCTCAACTGAGGCCACAGACCACTGACTCCCCTCTACCACATCCCTTTCAACACTCCCCACTTGCACCCCATCACTCGTACCAGGCATCTCCTCCACTACCTGGGAGACTAGCCCCACCTGAACCCCATTACTTGTAGTGGGCATCTCCTCCACTACCTGGGAGACTAGCCCCACCTGAATCCCATTACTCGTAGTGGGCATCTCCCCCACTACCTGGGAGACTAGCCCCGCCTGAACCCCATTACTCGTAGTGGGCATCTCCTCCACTACCTGGGAGACTAGCCCCCCCTGTAACCCAGCACTCATAGTGGGCATCTCCTCCACTACCTGGGAGACTAGCCCCCCCTGTACCCCAGCACTCATAGTGGGCATCTCCTCCACTACCTGGGAGATGAGCTC